>NW_008692826.1:0-3211 GCF_000695815.1 Acanthisitta chloris | reverse complement strand
CCTTCAAATCTGCTTCCAACTTCTGGTTATGCTACCTATGTTCAAGTACTAAAACCCAGCAACATCTTTTCCTTTCACTGAGTTCAATGAACACCCAGCATTCTACATGTCTGGGACTTGCTGAAGGTAAATGTCAACAGATCACAGAAACACAGAGTAAATATTTTATGCATTGGTATCACTTCTCCAGAAAAAAAATTCTTTGAACTGCTTTATTTCAGTAAAACTTAAAACTTCACGTAAGATGTAGTGTAACTCTTTACCTTTGCTGCTGATGCATCGGTGGTAGTTGATTTCCAAAAGCTATAAACAAATATTGTTAAAAATAAATTCAAACAAGCAGCATAATTTACATCTAAGCGTGTCCTTTAATAATAAAAGTTAACTGTATTAAACTTTAGTCCAAGCTGACTTTTAAGAAGTGTTATGAAGAAGTTTAAAAACAAGCTAAAAAGAATCTCAACTGTTGCTAACACCATCAGTTCTACAAAGCAGATTCACACTGCTTCATTAAAACAAAAACCCCCAAATATTCTTTTCATCTTCCTTATTCAAGTGTCACCTACCAGGACACTTTCAAACTCTTGCTCTGACAATGTTACACTGTTAGGTTTTGTTTTCAACAAAATAAAAATTACTTACAGTCATTCTGAGGAGCAACTTTCTTAGCATCTGGTTGATCTGCAAAATTAAGATGTTTTAAATTTTTTTTGCCAAGTAACTAATGAAGTGTTTAAACCTTTTAGTGTGAATTGTAACTTTCCAGTGTATTTTAGCCCCCTTTCTTTTTTTTTTCTTTCTTTTTATCTCCTCCAATTTCAGGGAGTTGACCATCTGAATAAAAGAAAGAATCTCACGAACACTCAGCACTCGGTTAGTATAGCTGAAAAGATGTTAGGTTTTTCCATGTATCTATTCAGTGGTTTAACAAAAGGCAGCTTTCACAACACACTGTGTGGAGATCGCTCACAGATACCAGTCACTGAAACTCAACTAAGACAAGGAACAAAGTTGAGCTCTGTTGGTTGCTCAAGCTAATGATGCTTCTATAGTAAAAAAAGAAAAAAAAAATCAAATCCATATAAAAATCAACAACGACTTAAAGAAAAAAAATTTCTGACAATGACCACAAATCTAGATCAAACATCTGAAAATACAAGTGTCACATGGCAATGCAATCTCAATCTGAATGTCAATATGAAATTCCTATCCAAATATCAAGCATTGCATAGCATAAAACTTTAAAAAAAAAAAAACAGATTCAAAGCAACTACATCACTACCATCCAAATCCTTTCTGTACAGTACAGGAATAAAAGGCATCATTAACCTATATCTGAAACGACAGTCTTCAGATGCTTCCTTCCCACCCCAAAACAAAGGCTACATGAACCACCATAATTTATGTGCAGCAAAAACTCAGACACATATTCCAAGAAATATTTGTGTCAATCCAGAAAGATCCACTAGTTTATGTCATGTTTACATACTAAACACAGGTAATAAATAAAAATTCCTGCCTTTAAAAGGAGAGGGCATTCCCTCCCAGTGTGTTGTACTGCTCGGACTTGTCCAAGAGCCATCTACACATAAAATAAAAAGAATACATTACATATATCATCTGAAGCATCATTAGCTCATTTTTGTATATTAAAAACCTCACCTTTAATAGAAAAAAAAACTTTGTTGCAGGACACAAGAACTCCTGATATAAAGCCTTAAGTTACATTCTGCAGACTGAATTTCAATTCTCTTAAAGGAAAAAAAGGCATTGCTCTTTTGTGAGACCTATGAGAACATTTCAACAAGCTCAGAGACTTCTTTCCATAATTTAGCCAGGATTTTGTGTGGCTAATAAACATATCAAACCCTGTTAAGTTCAAAGTGGCTGTTCCATAAGAGACAGAAGACAACACACACATTTCAGGAGAAAACTTTACTGTAGTATAAGGCAAATCCAAAAAGCTGCAACAGGTCAGAAGATTTAAGTATGATCTTATCAGGGTTCACACACGCTGAGGGCTGAAATAGTAAGACTAAGCAGAAGTGTTTACAAGGTAGAATATTTACTTTCTTTTTTTAAAGTCCAGTGCTTTTACAATGAAATTCACTAATACTTTCAGTATATGATACAATCAAGTTCGAGTGAGCACTTCCTACTCTAACTGCAATCAGTTTGTAACAAGAGACAAACAACAAGAGACTCAAAGAACATACCTGTGAATGCATTTCTCAACCATGTATTTTTTTTCTGCTTCCCTCCCCAACACACATTCTTCTATTTTCAGCATTTAAACCACATTTAAAACGTTTTAAAGCAGGTTTACAATCACTTTGGGTTAATGCACAACAGTCTAAAACAAACTTTCCCATTAAACTGATAATGGAATAGTAGTACTGTCGTGATCTATAAAGGGAACAAAACGTTTTCATGCTGTGCTATGGAGAAAAAAACGAATCCACAAACAAAAACACCACCTGCAAACTTTCTGGCACAGTGGCCATACTCGACAAAGATAAATGCAGCAGTAATGAGTGCGTACCTCCGTCCTCCAGAGGTCTTTTCTGTCCTCCATAACCGTAGTCGTTAGAATTCATTGCGGTGCCAGCATCGCCTCCAATCTTCGCTGCAATCTAAACAAAAGGTAGATGTTACAAGCAAAGAAAAAACCCAAACTCAATCGTTCCATATTTATCCCAGATCTTCCAAAAGGCTTAGGGATATGGACAATGCTCGTTAAAACGACCCCAAATCGCGAAATGGAAGGAAACAGCGCTGCTCGTAAGATTTTCATTCTTTAGTGTTTTCTAACTAAACTTGTGCTCATCCTTCAACATCAAAGCTTCCTACAGTTTCTTCATCCGTTAGAAAAAGTACCCCAACAAGAATCTGCCCTTCAAGCACCAGAAACTTTTTCCTCAAAAGGGATTTTCCTCCTCCACGCGTTCTTCGCGGAACACTGCGGTGTCTCACACGGGGCCGCAGCGACAAAACAATTCCAAACCTCAGCAATCCGACTCCACCGGGGCTTCAAATAATGCCGAAACCGCGGCCGGCTACCAATTATTAATTAACAAAGTAATTAACAGACGAGGCAATAAATTTTGCTCGAAACACTATGAAAATATCGCCCGTGGTGCAGAACCACAGATAAAACGCGGGGATAATAAGCTTCCGAAAATGCCGCCCTTGCCCCGCAGGCCGCAGCGCC
>NW_008692825.1:1388-1762 GCF_000695815.1 Acanthisitta chloris | reverse complement strand
TCTACGGGCAGGTGGGTTGTCCAGGTGTCATCGCTTGTTACCCAGACAGACTGTCTTGGGCTTTGGATCCTACTTTTACTACATCCTATTATTATTTTATAATTTACTCGACCCTGTTTGTGTTTAATTCTTTGCAGGCACAACCAATTTGCATGGCAATTGCCAGTGCAGGTATTTGCTTTATCTTTATATCGTCAGACGTACACTCATAAGTTTGTTTATATGCCTATCAACTTACTTTATCTGCCTTCATTCTACTACTAGTGGCAGTGTTCGTTATTACTGGTTCAGTGCATTTTCAGGGCCTTCCCATTTGAGACACCAAGGGGTACTTGCCATATATTGGAATTTTGAAGTATACTCATGGACCATGC
>NW_008692825.1:749-1307 GCF_000695815.1 Acanthisitta chloris | reverse complement strand
GCTGCATGTCCCAATTTCTCATCTTCTGTTGAGTATTTTGATTTTGAAGATAACTTGAATTGAGAGACTTCGAGTTTTGTGGGTATCAATGCCATTATTGTTTGCACCTCTTGAGCAACCTGTCGGGCTGTCCAGTCTGCCTTTCGATTTCCCTCACATATTTTGGAGTTTCCTGTTTGATATGCTTTACAATGTATGACTGCCACTTGTTCGGGTTTCTGTACTGCCTTTATCCTAACTGCCACTTGTTCCGGCTTTTGCACGGCCTCTATCTGTTTAAGGATCATATCTTAATGTTTAATGTGCGTTCCCTGGGAAGACAGCAACCCCCTTTCCTTCCACAGGGCCCCATGTACATGCACTACTCCAAAGGCATATTTTGAGTCAGTCCAAATGTTTACTTTTTTCCCTTCGCTCAATTCTAGTGCTCTGGTTAAGGCAATTAGTTCTGCCCTCTGGGCAGAGGTATTCGGTGGTAGCGCTTTTGCTTCTACTACTGTACTGATTGTTGTTACCGCATATCCGGCGTATCAGGTTCCATTTTCCACGGAGTTGCTT
>NW_008692825.1:0-315 GCF_000695815.1 Acanthisitta chloris | reverse complement strand
CGACATTCATGCACAAACAATTGAAAGTCTTTAGACAAATCAGGTAATCTTAACGCCGGGGCAGTCGTTAATGATTCTTTCAGTTTTAGGAAGGCTTCCTTCTGTGCCTTGCCTCAGCCGAACGGCTGCGTCTTCTGAGCTTCATACAGGGATTTGGCAATTAGCCCAAAGTCCATGATCCACAGGCGGCACCAACCTGCCATTCCAAGGAATACTCGCAACTCGTGGAGATTCTGGGGCTCTGGAATAGCACAAATAGCTTGGATACGGCTAGTACCTAATTTTCTGTGTCTTTGTGAGATTTCACATCCCAGG
>NW_008692824.1:1866-2584 GCF_000695815.1 Acanthisitta chloris | reverse complement strand
CATTTAATCTATCAGAAGTGTCTTGTCCCATAAGCTTGGTCAAACCATGTGTTACAGATAAGGCACTGGGGAGGTTTGTGTTGGTTCAAATGTCCCTCAAAGCAAACTGAGGGTGCAGCTCACAGCAGGTTCTTGGGACAGTGCTCAGACTTGTGTCTCTCCTCCCCAGTTCCTGAGGCGCCAGCAGGTCCTGCAGCTGTACCGCCGGATCCTGCGTGCCATCCGCGAGGTGCCCGCGGAGCAGGATCGCCAGTATCTCCAGGACTGGGCCAGGGAGGAGTTCAGGAGAAACAAGGATGCTACAGAAGAGGTGAGGATTGGAACCCACCACCCTGACCACCAGGGAATAGTGACTGTGCTGTCCTGTGTCTCAGGGGTTTGGGTTGGAGGTGGCACTTCCAGCCTGGTGAGAAGTCTCCTGTTGCTGTTTTTCTCTTAAGGAGTATTTATGTGAAGAAATAACTCAGCATCTCTAAATACTATCCCCATGGGTGGTGGTGATAATGTTTCTCTAATTTCTAGATAATCATCTGGAATGAAAAAGCTCAAAAAACAAATGTCCTGCTTACTCAGGCCACAGATGAGGGAAATTGTATGGAATCATAGAATTTTAGGGGTTGGAATAGAGCTTAGAGATCCTCCATCCCCAACCCCTGCCCTGGGCAGGGACACCTCCCACCAGAGCAGGTTGCTCAAGGCTCATCCAACCTGGCTGTGA
>NW_008692824.1:0-1769 GCF_000695815.1 Acanthisitta chloris | reverse complement strand
TCAATTTGTGCCCATTGCCCCTTGTGCTGTCCCTGCAGCTCCTAACACAGATCCCTCTGCAGCTTCCCTGGAGCCCCTTCAGCTCCTGCAAGGTGCTCTGAGCTCTCCACACAACCTTCTCTTCTCCAAGCTGAATAATGCAGTAACTAGTATAAACTTACTAATAGTTTAGCTTTTATTTTCAGTCTTTGATTTCAACTCAATTCAAGCAGAGTACAACCAAATGGGATGGCTTAGTATATAAAGCAAGTATGAAATGCAAAAATATTCACATTGCTTGACCATCTCTGGTCCTCTGCTTTCTGGCTTGTTCCTTTTTCTAGCCAGGGCTCAGCAGCCAAAGCCTTAGAGTACTTAGAAAACATTGAGAGAAAGATCCATGTGCTGTGTGAAACCTCTGTCTCCACAATGCCCCTGTCCAGTTGTCCCTGCTGACTTGCAGAGGCATAAAGAAAACATAATTAGGGGTTTGAATCCACTTAAAAATGGAGTTTCTAAGCAAAGCCACAACTAAGCACATCATTAAGGAAGTGGAGGAAATGAGTTCATTTATTCAGCTGGTTTCCAACCAGCTCAGTATGGCTGTGCAGCTCAGCAGATCCCATTTTGTTCTGCAGGATGCCATCAGGATGATGATCACTCAGGGCAACATGCAGCTTCAGGAGCTTCAGAGAACTCTTAAGCTGGCGAAATCCTGACCTTAATTTTGTTGACATTTGGACTTCTCATCTGCTGCAAACAAGCATCTTCCAGAATGTGACTCTATTAGTAGCCTTTGCTGACAACCTGGTGGTGTTTGAAGATGGAATCATCTACCACAGTGGAGGTTTGGGTATTTTTCCCCCTTCCCCAACCATCACTCCTGGGTTTGGTTACCCTCCCATGTGGAAATCACTCACACACAAAGGACTTCAAAGAACTAAATGGATGATGTAGCATGGGAAAAGCAGAAGCACCAAAAATTACAACAGCAGCAGTGTCATGCCAGTGAAATGGAAAATAAATACAAACCAGGTTATTTTGTCTTCTTTTTGACTTTGGCAACTCGAAGTGGTAACATTGAAAGTGCTAACAGCTCTTTGTGTGCTGTGCCAAGGGTTTGTACCAAAAGTCGTGATGAGAAAAAGGATTTGGGATAAATAAATGGGCCCAGTGTAGTTGAACATGAAATGTTTTGTATGCAGATGTTGATTTTTCAGTAATAGCTGCTTGTGGTTTAACCGAGGCAGCAGCCAAGCCCCACATAGCCCCAGCTGGGAGGATGGGGGAGAGAATCAGAAGGGTAACAGCTACAGAACTATTGGGTTGAGGTAAAGACAGTTTAATAGGCAAAGCAGAACAAGGAATTAATTCCCTGTTTCCCACGGGCAGGAGGTGTTCAGCACCTCCAGGAGAGCAGGGACCATCACATGTAACAGTTCCTTGGGAAGGCAAACACCATCACTCCAAACATCTTCCTCTTCTTCCTTCTTCCTCCTAGATGTGCTGGTTTGGGCTGAAGTGGAGTTAACTTTCTTCCCAGTGACTAGCATGGGGCTGTGTTTAGGATTTGTGCAGGGCACAGGGTGATAATGCAGAGATGTGTTTGTTGTTGCTGAGCAGAGCTCACACAGAGCCAAGGCCTTTGCTGCTTTCCTCACTGCCACACTGGGAAGGGAGTTGGGAGTGAATGGGAGATTGGGAGGAGACACAGCTGGGACAGGTGACCCAACCTGACCAAAGGGACATTCCATACCTTAGTGCATCATGCTCAGGGTATAAGTTGGGAG
>NW_008692823.1:0-15327 GCF_000695815.1 Acanthisitta chloris | reverse complement strand
TGTATTCACTGTCCCTGGAGGTTTTCAGGTGGCACTTAGTGCCATGTGGCACTTAGTGCCATGGTCTAGTAAGAAGGGTAGGGTTGGACTTGATGATATTTGAGGTATTTTCCAACCTGGTTGATTCTATGTTTCTATGATTACCTCTAGTGTTATATGATAAACTATTACAGAACAAGGAATATTAGAAGACTGTTACAGCAGGCTAAGCAACTGTGCTAAAAGCGGAACTATTAAGCTAAGAAAAAGTTACCCATTTAGTTTCTCAAGCACTGCTTTTGGGACAAGTATCTCTGTTAGTAGTCTCAGTAATGACCTTGGCATAAAAGGTAGGAACGTGAAATTAAAATAGGCTGCTGAAGTGAAATCTGGAGACTGTCAGTGCAGAAGATGGATCTCTATATTGTGTGTTGTAAGTAACAGATAATGTTGAAATCTCCAAAACAGAAACAAGATTAAATGCATAATGTGCTATAATGTGTAAGTATGTCATCATGCATAAGCCCTATAATGAATGCACTTAGGGATTACAGATACTAACTTCTGCCATGAACTGGAGGACTATCATCTGAAACATCAGATACACCAGTCAGTCAGATCAACTATCAGTCATCAGCATGGTAAACAGGAAACCATGCTAGGACTTAGAGACGGAAAAATAAGAACACCATCAATAAGGGCTGATAAGATTTTCTGTGGCATGCTGTACATGATGAACAGAGAAAAGGGAAGCCCATCTTGTAAAAGTGTTCAGTTCACTTAATTGCTTGGTAGGTCTAGAGATGGAAAAGTTGGGAAGAAAAACAGCTACAGGACAAAATGCAGATAAATAACCAAACTGACTACAAGGTAACACAGACTGCAAATCAGAAGTCTTGTGACCTAGATATGAGATTATAACTTTGGGAATCTCTTCTAACCAGAGCTGAAATAAAACTACTTGCTCTTCCACCAATTTATGTTTCTGGTACAGTATATAGATATTTCAGGGACATGCAGCCAGGTAACTGATATTTGTAAAATAATAGGCAGTGAATGAATCTGGTATGAGTAGGAATATTCAAGAGGAGAATCAGGTGACATTGCTCCAAATATAGTATTTTCTCTTTGGATTTCCTAACTGCTGGAGAGAACTAAATATGGCAGAGAGCAACTAGCTTTGCATGCAGGGAATTCATAATACACGGAGGAAAGTATAATCACACTTGAGAGTATGCTTGGTCCTGCACAAGTAATGAAGTGCTTTGCAAAAACAGACTTAGGAAGATAGCAACGAAAGCAAAAAGGAAATTCACATTCATGGAGTTGACATAAGCTCTGACAGCCAATAGGGTGCTGTGGTGGGGTATCATATCACAGTGGTGAGCAGCTCACAGCTTGGCTGCCAGACTCTCAAATTTCCCAGTACGAAGGAAAAGAGTTTGCACTAACAGAATGGGAGCCCCTCAACAGCAGAGAGTTCCCCAGTGGAAAACAAATATGAATGTGGACAGAAAAGGTACTTAGAGTTGCCATTCACAAAAAACATAAAATGTTTAGAAAATTACAGGAAGCATAGTAATATGAAGGCCAAAGTACCACCCATGCAGTATTTTGGTGGTCAGAGGGATCTAAGATTTTAAATTTAGTTCAATTCTAGTCTTCTATGCAAGAGAGCAAAAATCTGGAATGTCATATGGCATTGTAACATGGCGCCTTAAAATGACACAACCAATAGGCCATTGAAAAGTTCTGTCTTCAAAACAGTTATTCACATCATGAATTCCAAATGTATTTCAAATATTTAATCTCTTAATATATGTAGAAAACTGCATATAAAAACCTAATAAGACTGTCAGGCCACTCAGTATTTTGATATATCAGTTATGCTTTTGAAAGACTTCTTTCCTCCACCCTCCCTTCCCTATATATGTTAATGTTTGCTTTACTGGATGTAATTACTGAAAAAAATCCAGTGGAGATTAGATTTCAGTTATAATTAATGATGAATGTGTCAAAGTATTATGATGTTGTTTATCACACTGCTTGCAATGTAATTTAGTGCAATAATACTAAGACTTGCTATGTGACAGTTATTTAGCATTTAAGTCTTCTTAAGATGCTCTGCAGAGTACCCTGAATGTTAACTATGGGAAGATTATTTTATACAAAAGCAGCTTCAGGCAAAATGTAGCGACAACTTGCTAGAGCCCAGCAAAAGCTCTTAAATCTTATGTCATCTACAAGCTGAAACATAATAATTAAATAATCTAGACAAGTTGTAAAGCTAATGAGAAATCCAAAGGATAAAATTAAAAATTGACATTAATAGGGCAGCTTAGCCATATGAGAAAAAAAACAGTCTTTGTTCTTTGTGATACAATTTCTGAAGAGATATCTTTCTTTTCGATGTGTACATACACAAAAAAGATTGAAACCTAAGATCCTGGGGAAAAACAAAAGTAATAACTTCAGATGCTATAGACAGACAGCTCAGGGTATTTTAAGGTAAGTCTTAACTGTCCTAGTTTGTTGTGGCTTTTTTTTTTCTTTTTGTAGCCACTAAATTAATTTTCTTTTCACCTCAGACATAGTGCTAAAGAAATTTGTACTGTCAGGGAGTCCCCATTGTGTATTTACTTGTATGCTTGTGAATCCTGTTACTAGCCCCAGGCCTTTTTCTGCAATGAATGTGCAAGTTTGCCCTGAGGAGCTGTGTCCCAGCACAGAACAGAGCTCCTTTATGTGACCTCAGATCTGAAAGGAAAGCAGTAGTTATACATGTATTGCCTGTGATGATTAATCAAAGATAACTGACTGTGACATGTCTTTACCAGGAAAATATCAGGCATGGTGGGAAACAGCTAGGACTATGTACATTATTTTTGTAGCCAGCATGGCTAAAATGGAAAAGTTTCAATGTTCAGTCTAAGTCTAGATGCAAGGTCTAGTTTGAAAAAAACTTCTATACGTATGTAGAAAATCAGTTCACTTGGGGATATTGTTTTCAAGTTCTGACATGCTGAAAATTCATATATAAAGTTCAAATGTTGCAACTGAATTGGTTTATTTTGTTGTGATTTCTCACTGTGCAGTACCATTCTGCGCACATATGGCATATACAATTTACTAACGTGTTGTTATTCCATCCTCCTAAACTCAAACATACATCAGGGGCACGATTCTAGGCTCTGACTAAAAAACACAGTTCTCCACAAATTCTTCTGGAAACAAACCAAATAGTAAATGTGTATACAGCTCAACTGAGACATAAAATACACATAATCTTTTATTGAGTTCTGCCATTCTTGTAGTAACAAATCTAACCCATCATTACTTTAGTATAAATGTACCAATAAATATTACTAATGTCTTGAGGTGATATGCTTGAACTGCAGAAAATACCTATCTAAAATTTCTTTTCAGTTGTAACCTATGAAAATAACTGATCGTCTGTGTTTTCATAACAAGTATATTCTCTAGATTCTAGGTTATCTAGCAAACTAGAGCTCTTCAGGTTCTCTTCTGACTAATGTTGTATATTTTTTGGAGAAGGAACAGACCTGATAATACACTGTTAAGAACATTATACATAATGCAATTTTGCATTTACTAATGTTTTGAAAGCTACATTGGTTATTGGAATTTAGCTCTGCAGATATGATGTTTAAGAGAACTTGATTAATGTATTTGTTCAATTAGCTATCATACTGTCTATTAAAATTCTGGTGTTCAAACTCACTGGAGCCATTTCAAAGGATCCTTTGAGAAAACCAGAATAAATTATCGAGGTAAGTGAAAGACTTTTGAGATGTACAGCTGATATTAGCACATCCATCACAAAAACTTGGAAAATTTTAAGCTATGCAAAAAGTATTGGCATTTTTTACCACCTTCTGTTACCATTTTAACAAATATAGTAATATTTGTTATGGTAATATAACAATAACCACATGGTAATAACCATGATAACAAATGCAAATGATGGAATGGATTGAAGATGATACTGATTGTACATAGAGATGGATACAGTTTAGCCAGAGAGATCCTGGTCAAATCTGACTCTCAAGGAGCACTTGGGTTCAGGCCTGGAGAGTCTGACTACTAACTGAAAGCTGAGCCCCAGAGCTTTTGAATTGTTCTAATGACACCACTGCTAGCAGCAGTAAGTTCTGTGGACAAATTCATCACAGACTAATCAGAATTTGTCACTCTTTTTCCTTCACCTCCTCCCTATGCTAGGAGGTTGATGCCACCAAGGAAAATGTGAAGGTATGTTGAGAAAAAGCACCGTGCTGCTTACTTCTACTTATTACACCCATGCCCACAGAGGGAGAGGGTGCCTGAGGGGTTTTCTGGAGAGACTGGCAGGGATACACACAGACAACTCCCACCATGGGATGTCCTTGTGGAGTACTGGTAACATATACGCAAGTTCACTATCCTTTACATCTTGCACTTTTCCTTGGTATAATAGGTGCCATCCACTATGTTGCCTTTGCTCGCACTTTTTCCTCCAAAAGATTGAAACTACTGTTTCTAATAGAAAAAAATAATTAAAAATTAAAGTCTTCATTAAAGTTAAGGGAGTCATCTTGAATTCCCTGCTTTTGGGCAGATACGTGACACTTTCTTCCATTTACAACCATGTTAAATTCTGCAACCATCCACTGATGTGAAGAAATGTGACTTGAGTAATTTCAAATTTCTTTCCTATATAACTGGGAGATGTAAACCATCAATGTTTATCCTGAGCAAACTGGACACTTTCCAAACAATAGCTTACAAGCACCTGCTCAGGAACACATTCAGCCATCCAACTCAGCCAGCTACTTGCACCACTCTGTGCAGTAGGTCAGCTCAATGCTGCTAACTACAGACAACAGGTTATAAATTAATACCTAATGTCCTTCCATGGACATTTTTCCCATAGAGAGATGATAATAAAATACAAGTAATGTACATTAACCTAAATGCAACTGTAAGTTTATCTTCATTTGCATGTTTTCCTCAGTCACTATTTAAAACCAAACCTTAATGCAGCTCTAACTATTTTGCAGTGCCCACATACAAAAAATAAATATTGTTCTTCTGCTTTATGAAGGTGAACTGGAGCTTAAGAAGAAAAGAGCTGCAGTTCCCAGTTTGAGATACTACAGTTATGATTTCAAGTGCTGCGAGCTGCTACTGTTCTGCCAACTAACATCAATGTTGGATTTTAGAGTTTAACAGGCTGGGGAAATAAAATCTGCAGCCACTTTCAAAAACTGTGTTAAACATACATGTCCTAAATTAAAGCAAATACAATTTTATTGAACTTGAAAAATAAAGATGATCCATATCTCTCAAATCCTAAGAATTTCCTTTTGGCACAGAATCACAGAATCATTAAAGTTGGAAAAGACCTCTAAGATCATGAGGTCCAACCATTAACCCAGCACTCCCATGTTCACCCCTAAACCATATCCCCAAGTGTCACATCCACAGGCCTTTTGAACACTTTCAGGAATGGTGATTCCACCACTGCCCTGGGCAACCTATTTCAATGCCCGACTACCCTTTCAGTGAAGAAACATTTCCTAATATCTAATCTAAACCTTCCCTGGTGCAACTTGAGGCCATTTCCTCTTGTCCTGTCTCCTGGGAAAAGAAACTGAATCATAGGCTATTACTCTTTTGTGGAGTCAAAGTACACCGATAGATTGCAGACCAAATAATGAAGAGCAAGTAATCAGTATTATGTACACCTAAGACATAGACTGTCTAAAACCAGGATGACATCTAGAATAGAACAAAAATTCCCTAAAGGGTGTAGAAAAAGAGAAAATATTTAATCTCAGAGTCTCTGAAAAGCACAAATTAACATGACCGTTTAACATGTGAGGAATGCTTTAAGCATCAAGGGACTATTTGAAGGCAGCATGCAGAAGAAACCAAATAAAATGCATTGCAAACAACAATAGCACCACACAGACTATGCTGTAGTAGTCTCTTTTGTCAGCAAAACTGTGTCCCATTTGAGAGGCATGAGACCAGGCAACACGGTCTTGTTAATATCAGTTGAGTGCTTTGAGTCAGAAGCAGCAGCAATGGAGCACGACAGAGCATTTCTTAATGTAAGATGCAAAATAAAAAATCCTTTCTTTTCTAGTCACTTCTTCTCTTTTTATTTTCATAAACGGCTGATGAATCCTTCCAAAGCAAGACAGTGTAGGTGCAGTTCTCAGGAACAGCAGGTACGAACATACTTGCTCCTAGCAAACAAAGCAAGCTGGCACATCTTAGCTGCTCTACCTCCTGAGGTGTTTCGGTACATACTGATTAGCCTACGGCTAATATTTATGCTAAATAAGGGTGAAGTCTTTGCACTGCTCCCTTTCAGAGACACTGGGTCCTCACTCAATGTTCTGGAAGAGTCTGTGTTTCTCTGGAAAAGCATCTGCTGTGCTTAATCAATCCAGCAGTCATGCATCTCTCTTACTGCATAAGTACAAATTAACTGTGCTTGCCCAGGTATAAATAATTTATATTTAAGGAAGTAGCATTATTAGATGCAAACAGTCTCTCTAACCTAATAGAAGGTAAACTCCACACGATGAAAAAATATCATAATCTAGGAGGCTACTTTGAAGCTGGACCACCTTAACTGCATTATTTTCTGGTAAGAAAACATGCCAATAAAACTCTTCATTTAAACAAATACATTGTAAATGACAGAAAAATCCATGTTTACTTCCAAAACAGTCAGCTAAAATCTCATTCTTCAACAATGAACACATTATGACATGAGGAGGTTAGAGATAAACTAAATTGAATATAGCGTAATTATATATAATTGTAATTGTACTGGTAATTATTTTTCTTAATTTGAGTCTTTATCAAATGGCTGAGGAAATATTTATAATGTAATTGTTATGCACACTGGCACAATCATAATTCACACTGTAAATACAGGGCATTCTCTAAAGCTTTTCTTAAGAGTCAAGCATAATCAGGGGATTGCAAAACAAAACCAGAAAAACAATGGAGTGAAAACAGAATAATGAGTCAACAGTTCATTGGGATAATCTTACAAGGAAGATCATAAAAATGTAATTTATTAAAAAAACCCTGAAAAACTGTCACACTTAGTCTGAATATTGACATTTTCTACCAATGCAGGGTTTTGCAAACAGGATTATTACTGATGCATCTCATATATGCCAAGGAGGTCTTATTCTCTTAGGATGTTGCTGTAAGGCAACGCTGAAAGGGAGAAGACTAACTTTGAACTTTTCAATCATAAAGAAATCCTCATTTTAAATGGTAATCAAATTGCCAGGATCAAAAGGATTTAAGTTTTTATCACTCAATTGACTATATTTTTCCTGCAATCAGGGAAGTAATTGAAACAAAAATATTAAGACAGAATGTTGGAAATAGTACAAGGTAAAACTGTCTTCTGGGATCTACCCAGAGACTGCAAGAAGACCCAGCAGGGACCTGAACTTCCAGACCTAATTGGGGCTGTAGATTAAACAAATAGAAAAAAACACGATAGACACCAATGCCTCACCGATTTTCAGTTGCCTGAGGTTGCAGAGTCTAGTTCATCTTTGAGTTTAAGATGCTGTCTAAAAATCTCAGTATATTGAAATAAATTAAAAAATCTCATAGATCTAAATACCACTGTACACCATTCTTTTTCTTCCTTTTAGGATTAGGTCTATTCAGAGGTATCTTATAAAGAAGATTATCTTTCTTTTACTGTGCAGTTTAGCTTAATGTCAGGCAAAGACTGTTAAAAAGTTCTTGGGGTTTGTTTTTTGTTTTTTTTATTTTGCTGTTTCTTTTTTTTGTTTGTTTTGGGTGTAGTTGTTTTTTTTTGTTTGGGTTTTGTGTGTGTGTGTGTGTGTTTTGTCTTTTTTTTGTTTCTGCAAACTGAAACAGATGCCAAAGATATTTTCCCCTATGGAAATCTGACAAATGGTACTGTCTTTGCTTTGTTTTTTTTTCCTGCAGATCTGTAATGCATATAGTAATTATATCACCATGGGATGTCAAATCACTGTGGTATATGAAGCCATAAAGTCTCTGATGCAATTGATAACTATATGTTCCAGTACAAATTAAGTTACACTGTGCTTTCTTTCAAGTTCAAGAAACAAGTTTCATCCCCAACAATGAGACTGTTCCCTAGAATCCTTTTTTTGACTTAGGGAGAAATATACAAGAAGCAGAAGACAGTGTCTGGATGTCTATTTTCAGTGGAGCACCAGCAAATGCTGCCTGATTTAATGGTGTCTAAAGATACAGAAAGCTTTATAAAATAAGATCTATAAAGAGACATCCCATGAACACTGAAACTTACGAGCCTTGCCTCACTTGTGTTTTAGACACTGTGATTAAAACAAGTCCCATGCCCTTGGAGTCTCAGGGGCAATTAAAGTTTTCTAAACTTTAATCTGTATCTGTAATCAATAGGCATCTCAGCACAGCCCAGAGAAAAGGTGACTAGGGGACATGGCTTCTATTTTTGCCTTCTGTACAGTTAAGTCTACAGTCATGCTGACAGCAAGGCAGGGTAAATCATCCAGCAAAATCAGAAATAGTTAGGAATACAGTATCGTAGCTATCGCTCACCCTCTGATGGTGCACACCAACGAGCCTTGTTTGCCAGGTCACTGCCTCAGATGCAGTTTGGCCAGCCAGAATTCAAAGGCAAAGGATGTAAGACAGAGCTTATACACTGAACCATGCAGAATCGAAAAATTAACCTGTCATAAGACACAGGCTCCCACACCTCCATTACTCTGGATATTAGCTACAGGCTTAGAACTCCAGTAGGCTTGGAGGAAGAAAGAGTTCTGAATGCAAAACAGAGGAAGAAATATTCGTCATGCAATATGCTGCAACGATTCCTATGGCTTAGACATTGTTTGGTCAGTAATTCCATGAAAAAACTCACTAGTGGCATACTGCCCTTCTTGTTTGTACATGTGCAGTTTTCCTTTTTGTACATGTCATTTGCACCTGGAAAATGTGTTGATGGTGCAATTTGAGGACATAAATACAGTGAGTGAATATAAAACTTCCTTTACCCCCTTCAGGACATCCACACAAGAGCAAATTTGACAGACCTGCCAAGTATCTTCACACCTTTTGATATGCCACTATAGAATAATAAGTATCTAAATGAATCCCACATGGTATTTAATGACTGTTGGTCTTTTCTTGTTAAATTCTGTGTGTACCTGAAGACAAAAAGTTTCAGAATTGTTAAATTAATGGATTATTAATCTTTATCTTGGGAAAGCAGCAGAGGTAAGAAAAGTTTACTTAAATAAGATGTTCTGTTGAGTATTCTTATGCTCATATAAATTTCTACCATTCCTGCAGCCATTTAAATAGCTGAAGGTAGATCTTGTTGGCTGTTATAACTGCTTCATTAACTACAAAACGACTTCAAGATTCACATTTCCACCTTTAGCTCCTAATTTAAATAAACCAGGCCAGGATAAGAAATCTTTCTTTATCTTCGACTCACAATTCTGATTACCAAGCATTTGTGATCATCAGACGGGAAGGGAGTTAAATGAGAACTTATTCCATACACCCTGCATGGGAGAAGTATGTGCAAATTTACATTCTCTTGAACATGTAAAACTGAAATAAAACACATATTTGCTATCCCTTAACTGTAGTCATACTCTGATTTGTGAAATAATATGAATTTCTGAAAATTTCATATAATTAATCTTAAAAAGTGCACATCCACTAAGGTGTGCATAGTATCCCATTAAGGATTTGGTGGCAATGTTATTAGCATGTATGCATTAGAGAAATTTTTAGGGAACACAAAATGAATATATCTAGATTCCTATACGTATTTCAGATTAATAAAGACTGCATGTGGGTTTTTAGTGCAGACATAAATCTTCATATACTTTATTCCATAATAGAAGGACTGACAGGAAATATTTAGGATGTCTGCTGCAAATTGGCACACAAACAACTCTTCTCCTTTACCAAGAGAAGAATAGTGCAGTTTGATTAACATTTTGTATAGAAGTTGAACACATCCACATGTCTTGGCCAGAGTTAAAATTTTACATCAGTTCCATCCATAATGTTTACCTGTGCTCTGCTGTGAACTCAGATAAGTCACACAGTATAAAGAATACAAACAAGAAAATGACAAAGGTACTCAACCTCCTTGAAAGTGAAATCATTAAGATAAAACTTGCTTCCACTATATCCTATTTTTTTAAACATTTTGCATGCCAGATCCTTTATCAAGTTTTGGTTTAGCCACACCACAGCATTTAGTGCTCACTAAAATCCAAAACTGCACCTTGCACCTCTGTGTGCAAAACTCCTTGTAAACCCCACCAGCTGGTAACAGAGAATAGGAAGAGTTAAGCTGCAGGAAGTTGTTACATAGAGAATGTACAGCTACATGCAGTCAAATCTTGCAGGGAGGAATTCTTCCATAATTATCTGTTTACTGGTAAGTCTGCTATGGTTTCTTGTTTATGTGCATCCTTATATTCATATATATAAAATGCAAGTTCTTTAGAAAAATCAGATAAAGTGCATGGTTCTGCTTGCTTTTCTTCTAACTTAATTATCACATTCATTAAATGCCAAGAGTGTAATTCTTACAAACAATTAGAGAGGTAGTTTTCCTATTCAACACCAATTCCACAGCAATCTTCCTAGGAAAATCAGCTAGAAATGTCTAGTTAGAGAATCAATGAGAATTCATGTATTTTAAAAGATCGATTCAAATGATTAAAAGGGATTAAATTTGGCATACAGAACATAATCAAATGTCTCCTGTTGAGTCCAACGGGAGATCAATTGAGCCAACAGGCCTCTACACAGCAGTTCTGCCACTCTCCTTCCCAAAGAGCTTATGCTATTCTCATTTACTATGTCACACTTTTGAAAGACTGAAGATGTTGTTCCTAGGCTTTTAGTACAACAGAGTACAGCCTCTCTGGGCCTACATGTGTGGTGCTAGCAAATGGCCATACTCAAGTAGGTATCTGATGTGAAAAATCTTATTTTGAAAGATTTCTGTCACACAGAGATGAGATTTGAGCTATAACAGACAAATGTTACAAATGTGTATCAGTAAAAGATGATTAGAGATAGCTTGGTGGCCACATATTGGTATCCAGCAGTGAAGGATTATATTTCTAATGTGTATACACATGCTTTGTTTAATTAAAAAAAACACCTCATGCAAGATTTATCTTATATTTCTCAAGACAAAATCAGCAATTCTAAGGCCAACAGTCCTTCTCAACTAACCCATTATGACAAAACATAGGAAAAATGATTACGTGCAAAACCCAAAACATAAATATAATATGACATGAACAACATTGTTCCTTAATACTGATAAGGACTTCAAAGCAGCTGCCTTCATGCATATACTGAGAGCAGACAACCTTTAAAAAAACCCACTTGCTTTTGTAGGAAGGTTTAGCTGGTTCCTGTTACTTAGCATTAATTTATTGATTTGCCCAAGAGGACAGACCATGCTAAATCTGCCATTGACAAAAGCAGTGCTCCATTTTTCTCACTTAAACTGGTAATATTTTAGTGTAGCTAACTTAAGATCAACCAAGACACTTCTAATGCAGAAACAAACTGAGTGATAAGAAGAGTTAGATTCACAGTAAACACTTCTTAGCAGTGGATATGATGAAGAAAATGCATGCAATCTATATTACTGAAGTTACAGACTGTTGGAATCAGCAGCAATTTTTAAAAAAAAAGGCTACTTCAGAGTACTACCTGAAAACATAACTGCAAAATGTCTGCCTTAAAGTATGAAACAGGAGGTACAATCCTTTCCCTGCCATAACTCTAAAACTTTTTATCATAAAATTCACTGCAAATAAAGCTATTACAATCATTTGACACAGTTATTAAGCCATAGCAGATGTTATTTGATAATACAAATGCCTAGATATTAAAAAACTAGATTATAATAATGCTAGAGAATCCCTCTGAATTTTTTAATTGAATATGAACAGACTGAAATGTGACAGCCAAGTATTTAATCACATCTGAGTATTTCCTGTTTTGGAAACCGTTGTTCATATATGAAAGTCAAGAAAGACTGTAAAACATTTTTTTCTCAAGAGCATCAATATTTTTCTTTTTCTTCTAAACTAAATATGTTTGAGAAGCCTGTAGATGTTTCTTTCACGGGTTCCCAAGAGCACAACTGCCAGATGCACTCTTGCATATATTTGACTAGTAAGAAGATGAAAAAAAACCCCAAACCAAACTCATGCTTGTACTTGTAATCTTCAAATATTAGCTTGAGTGGTGTCACCCAAACATTTAAACTACTCTGTTTCTATATATCTCTTTTTTACTACTAGAAAGCCAGTGATCACTAAACTTCTTCCAAAAGTAGCTCTCTGTAGCTTAGCTATAAATAAAATATAAAATAATATGGGTATCCTATAAGAAGTCACATGAGTCATTAAATTCAAGATGGCTTTGTGAGTCTTCTGCTAATAAGAGACAAACCTTTATGGCATTTCAGCTTGCTCTTTGTCTTCTGACATTATTTAGACTACAAAAACATCTTTTTCTTAAATGGTAAGACAATATGATGATACTGAGAAGAATAAGTCTGACCAAGAATACCTTTCAAAAAAGATTTTAAAAGCATGATTCTGAGCAGAAGGAAGTCACTGGACTAGGAAAAAAAAGTCTAGTGAAGGTGAAGATCTCTTTCAAAACATCAAACCCATGATTGCCACATGATATATGGAAGTGTCTCAGACTCCTTTGGTGGAGAAGGCTCTTGAGGATCTTGAGGGATCCATGCACAGCAGACTGAAAGCCACTGATTTTTAGCCCCTTCTTCCTGACAAGGGCATGAACGGTTAACATCAATTCATGATGCTATAGTGTCCACACAAGTAGTAGGGGGGCAGGATCAGCTGTGCTTTAAAAAACATCCCAAAATGAAAAATATAAACATCTTGTCATCACCATTTCCTGCCTTGATGACCTCCTGCCTGGGCAGCAGAGCTACTATAGCACAAGGAAGAAGCATGGAAGACACACCCCTCACCTCCACTCCCCACCAGCTGTTAGAAAAAGCAGTAATTACTCTTCTGTGGAAGAAGAGAAGACATAAGAAGGATTCATCCCTTTTAGGGTGGTTCGGGAGAGCTGTAGGGACATGCCCTGTGCAGGGCCATTATGCTGCTTAGGCACATCTCAGGCTGCACTCTTGAAACCAAGATTAAATTCACTCCAAAAGAGTCAATAAAGCTTCAGCAACTAATTTAGAATAATTTCACCATCACTGTAGACATATTTAAAACACACACACATGCCAGAGGATTCAGAGCACATAAAAACTAGGTTAAAATAATGTTAAACATCTAAATTGACCCCCTGATACTAGTTACAGCTCTTCCATATGTCTGCCTTAGCTCATGCTTTTGTCTTTAAGACTTCAAGAGTCAAACAAAGAGCATTATACTAATTATATAGTATACCATGGAGTATTTACAGCAATTCCTGTTACTAAGAACTGCCTGAGGTAAAATGAGAGAGCAAAGCTTTAATTCCTGCACTTTGAAGTAAATCAATCCCTTAACATTAACTGAACAGGACTTCTATATTGTAAATACTGTCTGGGTCAAGAAGTCAGTCTCACCCTTTTTTACATGCCAATATCAAGATATTCTGAGTACACAGTAGAAATGGCAAAGAAAAAAATGTGATTTTTATGCCAAACCAGTTGTCAGTTACCATTATTTTTTGTCATATATCAAACAGGCTAATCAATCACAAAAGTAAAACCTACAAAGCACAATTAAAAATGTGCCATAAATTTATCAGCAGAAAGCAAATTCTGTAAAGTCCCAATAGCTGGTGCTAGAAATTCACAAAGCTTCTCAGAGAAATAAGTCTTAGGGAAAAGACTTGATTCTAAATTTGAGCACAAGAACTCTGTAGGGTAAAGCTATATCATGACAACTTGTTAGCCACAATGGTTGACTGCAAAGATACATTCTCGTTCAAGCAAAATTTTTACTATATTTGATCCAAGGTAAAATCAAATCCTGGTAGAAAATAGAATTCCTTTCTTTCTTGCTATTATCTCAGTATACTTCATATTTTAAGAAAAAATGCATTTTCTAATGAGGTCCATATTTCTCTTTAAAAAATGTATTGTAGATCTCTAGCAGTTCATAAGGTTTATTTCATAAATTAATGATTTGGTTCCAGTCATATAGTGGGATGAAATTTCTTAACAAGACAGATTGATGCTTGACATGATTTACATGAGCCTCTCTGCACTAGGCATGTGGCTACTTTAGGCTCATGGTTACTACTGGCTTTCTATGAGACTTGGACAAAGAAAGAAGAAATATGGTTAGCTTGGTTCAGCCCTACTTCCAAGCAAGAGAATCCACAGCACAATTTAAGAATTCTTTGCATTTCTGGTTTTTATTAATTTAATTTTGCTGAACATTGTGAAAAAGTATCCAACATCCACTACCTTCCCTGCCTGAAGAAAACACCTCCCTCTGTATTTAATTCCATACTGTTTGCAGCCTAGCACAAAGACACTCCAGGCATGTCTGAATGAACAGAGGTGGAGCTGACTAAAGGAAGCCACCACTGCTAACTGTATTGCTCCTCCAAGTTTTACCTACAGTATTCCTTCTCTTTGGGTGACTGCTCACTAATCCAGGTTCATGAACACATTTTTAAGTGTTTGGCTGCACTCTACAAGCATTTATCAGAGGCTCAGCTTTCAGTTTGTCCCAGATTCAGCAATTTAAGCTGAATCCCATGGTTATTCAAGATCAAAGGTGATCCCTGCAGGATTGTGTTTGGGTCGCTGATTTACAGTTTTCAGTTTATTCTGATTATGCTGAGTTTTTGGGCAATGAACCAACCTCACTGTTGAAAAAAAAATCACCTTGAGGATTTGAGTCCAAAATTACATATGAATGCTTCCTTATAATGGGAGTTAGAATAAAAAATTAAGCAGAACTTTCCTTTGCATCCAATACTGAAGAAGCTGTCTGGCTGCAGTGATGGCTGGCAGAAAAATACAGCAAATGTCAACTGACACATTAGATGTCCTGAAAGGTAACAAGACAGATTGCATGAAGCTTTCTAGCAGATACTGGTCTAGCAGAGAAGTGAAGGAGTAACAGGTCACTTGAACCTTCTTACAGTTACTAAGAAAGGGAAAAAAAATAAATCCCCTTGTATTTTTCCAAAGCTTTTGTTTCAAAAAAAAAGGATTTTATCTCAATTGTAGCTCTTGGGATCCTAGTTCTCATCCCTCCCTCCCTCCCTCCCTCC
>NW_008692822.1:43797-45166 GCF_000695815.1 Acanthisitta chloris | reverse complement strand
TATATATATATTTCCTTCTGCAATACAAAATTCAATTACATCAGAAATTAAATACAGGCTGCCGCAAACAAAAGGGGGGAAAAAAACCTCAACAGGGCAAAATGGAGAAAAATCCTTAAAAGCAGAAAAAGTAAATCAAATACAACTAAAACTAGTAATGCTGAAGCAGTTCTCCCCTTATTATAAAAGATGCACTTTACATCTTCCATTGGCAATCACCTAACGCATTTTGCTAATGAAAATTAGAACCAAGACTACCCTCAATGTTAGTGCCAAGGTATTCCAAAGGCCCCAAGCTGGATTTTCAGCTAATTGTGATAATTGATGTTGAAATATTCAACAGTGTACAGACTAGTCATGCACACTTGTGGAGCAGTATTATGACCTAAGAGAGACTGAGAATTCATGTAGATTTCGGGTATGACTCCTAACTGGGATGTCCCAAGTAGTATTTGAAGTTTTCATAGCTCAGTTTACACAGTTGCTCAAATTGGAGTGTAAGGGTTATAACACTTTTCATGGGAAACATAATAAAGACCATAGCTCAAATTTTGATTTGACATTTGGTGTAAATGCTTCTGAAGCTACTTACCCAAAGGCGGAAAGAAGCTGGTGCCAGAGCAGAAAATATGCCTCAAATCTTGTTGGTTCCACTCCACTGCTGAAAGACTATTTTTTAAAAAACATGACACAAGACTACTTTGTCACCTCCTCAAAACAGACTAAACTTTTCTTATTGTTTTAAGCTTGGAGTTTTCACATTGTGTTTTGCAGTGTATTGTTTCTGCTGTGGAGGAGAGGTCATACTCACCAGTGGAGAGGAAGCCAACTGTGCAGTTATGAAACACCTCTGATTCATTTCACAGCTAAAACAACCTACAGTGACACTTACTGGATGTAGCACAGCCTTCATGAGCATTACTTAAAGTAAGTGACTTGTTATTTGAAATGGAATTTCAAACCTCTTGTCCTTCTCCTGACCCTCCATCCAATCTTAACATTTCCATGATTTTACAGGTTTTCCTCTCCTACCAGCAAAGATGAGAGGTCTCCTTTTCTACTGCTTCTCAACAGATAGAAAATGAATTAAAACTGAGCCTTTAAAGACTCATACTCTGAATAACATCTAAATAAATTAAAGGAGGGTAATAAATGCTGCATTTAGTGGATGTGAGGATGTCTTCATTTTTTATTCAATTAAACCTATTAATTTTTTATAACTAAAGAGAGGTGGGCACAGTCACATGCTTATAGTAGAGCAATGCTTCAAAGCCAGAGGAGAGGTTAGCAGTATTACTGAAAGATCTTTCATGTCCTTTATCCTTGGCTCATATCACTATCTTCAAAACAAATCCCCTCTTTCAAATCC
>NW_008692822.1:16940-43772 GCF_000695815.1 Acanthisitta chloris | reverse complement strand
GAATTAAATAGAGCAATATTTATTTACCTCAGTTGATGATTTGTTGCAAATGATAGCAACAAATCAATCAGGTCATCAATCTTTTCTTTAGCTTTGCAAACAAACCCCCAACAAACAGCCCTGAGAGAGAGGATGAAGCCATTACTGTGCTTGTGACACAGGCAGTAATACCTGAAGTGCATTAGCATAGCTGCCGTGGGTGCAGCAGCCAGTGTAGCTGCTGTAGGACATCATTCAGAGGGGCTGCAAGAGTAATTCTGTAAATGTTAGTGCCATGCACTCAGACAACACCCCAAGTTTCTGGAGCTGCTTAGTGATGATGATCTAGGTGGCTTAAAACATGCTAACACGTGTCTGTGTGACATTCCTGGCAGAGGACTCAAGATCTGCTCAGACACTCATGAACTTTTTTAAAGAAGGAAATCTCAGAATCTATCATAAATCCAATGGTTATTACTGAAGAACCAGAAAGGTTCCTAGGCAATCCGTCTCCATAAAACAATTAAAGTCAGACAGAGGAAGTCACTTTCATGTAAGCTGTAGTTCTTATTACCCACATGTAATTTACAACAGGGTCAAGAGAGTCTGGGAGCCACAACTGCATTCTTGTCTTCACTGTGCTCTGCAAGGCATTGTTAGAGGGTGTTCCTCAAAAGCACTGTTTAGGATGGCTGAGCATTGGGGACCATGGTTTATGGTTAGGTCAATGAATAGACCTCAGACCTGCAGGGTTCCAGTTTGTAATGTCTGCTCTCAGCTGGAATTTATACCTCTGAATTAGTAGGGCTACCTAACCTACTGCATGAGGTGATAAGAGAGGTGTGAAGGATGGAGCTCATAGACTCTGCAGTCTAGAGCATAGAAGGCCAGAGACTGCATTAAAGCAACTGTTTCAGCTTTCCAGTATGACAGGAATTTGGCAAAGGATGCCTTTAACTCATCTGTTTACACAGCCTGCAGTGTCTTGCTACACAGGACTCCTGTGATGGAGCCTGGTAGATATGTCTGTGTGGTGCATGTTCTGGGACACTCCTGACTGTGTCAAAAGAGTCAGGGTCAGGCTTGGTTCCAGTGTAAGGTTTTTACCTTCTTGCTATCTGGAGCTTGTCTGAAACCTATGTATTCAAACAGCTTGAAATGAAGTTAATCTGGACACCGAGGGTAACACTTGAGGTAGAATGTATATTCACTCATGAGAAGGCAGCATGCTGTACAGGGGAAACACCACAAATACCGTAAAGAGTCTCAACACAAAAGAATTCAGCACTTTGTTCAGTAAGGGACGGATGGAGGAAGACAACTCGGTCCACATGAGAAGTCCAGACATCTGTCAGCTTCTGAATCTAGGTTGGTCTGCAAAGGAATTCCTAGCAAACCTATGCAACAGAAATTTAAACCCACATATGGTCTTTATGTAGAGATACCTTTAGCCTGGACTTTATGATATTCTGAGTTAAAGATCAGTACTTTGGCTGATCATCATCTCCCCCTCCCCCCTTTTTATATAAAGTATTTAAGCATCCATTTAGAACAGAATGTAATACCTTGGCTTATTGTGTTAAGAATAATTTTTCATTTTTCCATTAAAGAAATGTGATTGCTTTGATCTTTAAAAAGAGGTACATAGAGTATATAGGTAATATTTTGTATTTGGCATTGATATGATGGCTGCTGAAATACTGTGTTCAGTTCTACTTCATGAATAATACAGAGATTCAGGATTTTCCCTGTTGAATAGCTTAAGAGAGCATTCGAAGAATAATGAAAGGATTAGAAAAAATGGCACATACTAAGGAGCTTAACCTGCTTTCATATCTGGTAGAAGATGGAGGGGACCTGAAGTACCTGCTTGAAGAATAAAAATTTGTTCACACAATTCTCCAGCCTAGCAGATATAAGGGCTGAAAGCTGAAGCTTGAAAAAATTTGACTGAAATTAAATGTCCACTTCTCACTTTGAGGGCACAGAAAAAGAATTGCAGAGAAATAATGGATTCCAAACCACTATAAATTTTAAAATGGGGATTTTACTGAAGACAGTGCTCTGTTGAGTTTGAGCTAGAAATTAGTTAAGGTATCCTATGGCTTCCATTATGCAGGGGGTTAAGACTAGGTGATATGTAGAGCCTCTTCTGAATATTCTGATAAGCGATAACTTTGGTAGCACCATTTATTATAACAGAATTACAGCAGGAAATAACTTGGCTCAAGATATAGGAAATAATTAGTCACTAAGCTGAGTCAGAACTAGAGAAGAGAATAATCAAAATACGCTTTTTCTTTCAGGTTATCTAAACTCCTGCTTGTGAAGTAACAATTAAGAGTTACTGTAGATCTGTTGGAGGTTCAGTGGCTATGAAAAATGACTGGGGTCAATTTGATCTGGTTCCTTATGGAAAGATAGAAGTCATCCCTGAAAAGCTCCCCAGTAAGGCACAGAACTTACTAGACTCAAAGTCCAAATTCTCCTTTCACCTGGGTCACTGGGCACTATAGGACACCAACATGGCCCCGTGGGACCAGGAAACAGGTGTACAGAAACTGAAAGAGATTAAGATTAGCTATTAGGAAGAAATTCTTTACTGTGAGGGTGGTGAGGCACTAGAACAGGGTATACAGAGAAGCTATGGATGTGCCACCCATGGAAGTGTCCAAGGCCAGGTTGGAGGGACTTTGAGCAACCTGGTCTATTGGAAGGTGTACTTGTCCATGGCAGGGGGTGTTGGAACTAGATGATCTTTAAGGTCCCTTTGAACCCAAGATATTCTATGATTCTATGAAACTGTTGTATTTGTCCTGTTTTAGGAGAAAATTAATCACTTCTCTACATCGCAGATTTGGGCTTCTCATTTTCAGTCACTGCTTACTTGATCTAGTGTGTAACCATTTTTATAGATTACTATTCTACCCTATACTTAGGTATAATTGTATTTCAGTACATTGAGATTTCGGATGAAGAGTAGCCCTTTAGTTTTGCAAACTATGAAGACTCAGTCTTGCCCTGAGAAATCTGAGTAAGATATATATCAGCAAGGAAGGTAGTCTGGCCTTCTTTGCATAAGGAAGCTGTGATTGCTCATCTGATTTTGTGATTTAGTGGTAGGCTTATAGAATTATATATACGTGATTGCTCATCTGATTTTGTGATTTACTGGTAGGCTTATAGAACTATATATAGTTTGTTACAAGTGTCTTCTGAAGGTTGTCAGGTCCAATGTTCAGTCAAAGCAAGACCAACTATAGCAGGTTGCTCAGGATCTTGCTCAGTCAACTTTTGAGTATCTCCAAAAACACAGTTTTCACATTTTTTGTAGACAACCCATTCCAGTATTTAATTACACTCAAGGTCCAAAAAAAAAAAGTTTCAAAATAACCCACAAAAAACCCCAACAAAACCCAAACCCTTCCCTGGTCATTTACTATATTTATTCACCAGATCACATTAAACCAAGTAGATATGAGGAGGGAGCTTCCATCCTTGTATCGGGATGGAGATAGATGATGTTCCACAGCATCAGAATAAAGGAATTTGATCCTGAAACCACACTTCATGTTTTAAAGAGCAGAAAAAACTAGCTTTGGGCCACTTGGTGCCAATGTGATGAAAAAAGTGTCTCCAACATGATGTATTTTTAGATAGAGGTTTACATATTGATTCTATAAGAAAGACTTTTTATTACTGGGGATTTGCTTTCACAGTGAAAAATCAGCTTCTTCTGCAAACGTCACAGTTAATTTTTGTTTTATATTAATAACAAAGAGTCCCAGACAGCAGTTCAGCAGTGCGGAGTCCAGCACAAAACTCAGCAAGATATTCTACCCTGATACTATCTTATTCCCATACAGCCAAAGTGAAGTCCAAGCAGGTGGAGATACAAGACATAGTGTAATTTTTTCATAATGGGTTATCATCTGAGACTCAGACAGATGCAACTCACCATATTGTTCCAGCTCAACTCTGTGTCCACAGAGGACTCTCAGTGGAATTCCATGGACATTACCTCTGAAATTCAGTCCTCTGCCTCTGAACAGACATCATTTCTGCTAATAAAAAAGAAGAGAGGAATGGGCAGTTAGGTCTGAGACAGACTAGGATATTGATCTGCTTTTCAATTGCATGCTTATAACAGGAATTTTATCAAGGTCTGCTAATGACCAGAGTGCTTTACTGTAAAGTCTATTCAGTGGATAGCTATAACTGCTGGCACAGGATCCCAACACACATTTTTGTTCTGTAAAAATGCAAATAAATAAATAAGGTGTCTCTTGAGAGCTGCTTTGCGTTCCTTAAAAGCTCTGGCTTATAAAGGGGGATCATAAGGAGGTGTGAAAATTTAGCACTAAGGTCTTAATTCTGCTGTCATTCCCATGGCTGCACCAGCTGTTCCAGGCAGCAAGAACTGCACCCTGGAGAACAAGGGTAGGACAGGAATTAATGGAGCAGTGAGGCTTTGCACCAACCAAGGAGCACATCCGATGTGCCTAGCACACTAATGGCACCACGTAAATAAATAACAATACCTTCTCCTCAGGGAGAGGGGTGGGGAGTGTGTGATTAAGGGTGAAATCCTGGCTTGTTTTGAGAAAGCATCCCTGACAGTCAGAACAGTGACCATTTATGCAATTGAATAGACCCATTAATTTAATGCCACTGGGACATGTCACTTCAGAGGCAGCTCTGTGGCTATAAATTGAAGTAGCATATTTCAACAGGTTTCAAGGGTCTGAAAATAAAATTTCCAAAGATAATCAACTTCTTTCGTGATGATGGAATTCCACCGTGGGAGTTTCCAGGTTAAGACACAGTGAATGTGGAAAGGAGGGACTTTTAGGTGTTCTTTTGAATACAGTTGGACATGACTCTTGAAGCTGCTCCCTCATGAGAAATGAATGATCTGGGTTTTGTCTTGATTAATCTTCCTGCATAAATTCCGAGCAAAAATGATGCATCAAAATTATCATGTGTGAAGAAAACGTAAGTCTTAACCAGGACCAGTTAAAAGAAACTGATGGTTCATCTCATACACTTTTGCCTTTTATTTCCCTACCAAATGACCTGGTTTCTGCTAAACTAATCTATCTGGGAGTTTTCTGGATCTATGAGATGCTTTCACCACCCTGCTGCTATAATGGTGGGAGTTGAATGTGAGAAAATATTATCAGTATTACAAATTTGGAGAAGGTATGATACTAATGCCTTTAATATGCTTATGATAGGCGTCCTTGAAATTATTGCAATATAAATTAAAGTCATGTCCTGAAGTTCCAGAGAAGCAGAAAGTTCTCTGCTACTGAGAAAACTCCTTAATATTCCTACAGTGAGTTTCACTTGTGCAATCTATCCAAGCCAGAAGCTGTGGATAGAATCTGAAGTCTGGGGTGCAGTGCTGGATTTTGGGAGGATCTGGTCCTACAAAAGATTTTGAGAAGGCATAGATTTTTCTGTGGTAAGGACTTGTGACCAGACCAACTGGGGGGTCCCCATCAGTCCCAGTTTCCTCCTGTGGCAATGCCCCAGTGGTCTGTCTCTGTGGCCAAAGACACCAGTGAGGTTTACAGGGCTGCAAGGGCAGGACTGGAGCTAGGAACTGCAAAGTATCTGTGCAGTAAACTGTCCACAGGGACTGAAGGCAGATCTCCAAAGCAGCATGGACAGAACAGTACAGCTGGCAGTAAAGAGGATCAGTGTTAAATGAACTATTACTGTGTCACTGAATAGGAGGCCATGCTTGACTCTTTACTTTGTACATGTTTTGCTGGTTTGCTTTCCCAGGTTCACAACTGCTCCTTCGCCTGAAGAAAGATTTCTGTGTTCAAGTACTGCCTCAGAGAGCTGGTGACAGGACAAAGTTCAGCTTTTAAGGGAAACTAGTGACTTTCTGTTTTTGTTTTCCCAGTTTCTAGCTGAGTCTGAGACCAATAAAATTATTCCTCAGAAGGGACAGTGTGTACACTGAATACTCCCCTTTGGTTGCTGTTAACCACCATACATAACAGGGTTACGTATATGAACATATACATACAAGTAAGAATTACTGATTTGTAACCAACGTGTAAACCATCACATGTATTTCTATGGAACAGTAAACAAAATTTAGACTCTTAGTTTTCAATAGAAGTCAAATTTCTATGTGAAAAAAATTATTATAAGTGGCACTATCTAGACAGCAATAAATCAATGTCACAATTTTTAAGGTAATTTAATATTCATAAAGAAAACCAGAAAAAATCTAATTATAATGATAAAAAAATTAATTAGATAAGAATTGATAAGATGATAAGAATTTCTTTTACGTTGAAAGAATTGGCTCTGCTGAAGTTCTCTACCTGTGCAATTCCAAATTACAGATATAGACAAAACTTCTAGGATCTTGAATATTTTCTATGATGTCCACATTACAAATAATATGCACTAAGTTACAGAGTAAAAATAGCAATTCTCACAATCTATCACTGGGTTTTTCAAGACAGGAGTAAGAATTAAAGCAAAGTACTTCAAAGCTAATTTAGGAATTAATGATGACATTACTTTTAGATTCTTTAGGGTTTTTTTCTATAATAGAATATCTCATTTCCCAGAATATATATTTTTCTTAAAATCCATCTTTTTCTTAGATTTCACAGCTTCGCACACTTTGTTGCAAGAATTATTTGTTTCAAAATACTACATTTCTGAGTACATCATAAAAACATATCTCCCCTTCCTAATGAAGTAACTTTACTCAAAGCATGGAAAGCAAGAAGTACATTTTAATGCACTGGAGTATAAAGAAAGCATGGCCCTAGTTTTTGATTCAAAAGCCTATCAGGGCAGTATTCTGTTTCCAACACCAACTGCCTTAGGCAGCACTGCAGTTTAAACAAGAAGCCAATAAAATATCTGACCAAATGGTTATTCCTGTGAAATAAATCTTGTGTATAAAAAATATCTAGCTGGTCCTATTTGTATTTATAACAATACCAATCAATGTTTGCATGAGTATTAGAAAAATATTATGAAACTCTTATTTATTTTAAAATACTACACCATGCCTTTGAAGTGGCTAGAACTGGGAGACTCCCAGGAGACTCTCTGGGTCAGGTTTGTAGGCAGCTGGGGTGGCGAATTCAACACACATCTTTTCTTATGGTTTCCCAGATGGGTCTATTTTTCTTCAGTTATTTAAGCTTCACACCTACATCATTGATGGCTAAAACTGCATAGGAGTTTAACAGATTTTTTTTGTCAGACTTAGGTCGTATTCTTTACAGATATGCATGATATTTCTTATTTCCTTTTCCTCAAAACGTATGTACTTTTAATTATTTTTTTTTACACAAAACCTTTTTTTTTACACAAAACCAAACTCCCCAATTTGCATTTTTATCTTTCCTTAAAGTTGACTTCTGAGAAACATTTCAACATCAACCACATAAATTATCGTTTAGTTCAAGTGTTAACACCCACTGAAATGGACAGGGCTAGACTTTGTCTTTTCAAATATAACATACTCTGCTTTCTGTAGTTTAAAAATGACAACTATGCATGAGCTTTCACCAGCTTCAACTCCGTGCATATTCAGAAGCTCTTTTTCAGAAGCATAAAGACTTGAAACATGTATTTTAAAAAATGAAAGCACATGTGGTACAAAATCGGAATCTGTCACAGGAACTAGATAAATAGCTCAAATGGGCCAGACCTAGCCAATGAACAGAGTGTTTAACATCAGTGATTTATACTATTTCCCTTTCATGTTATAATAATTGTCACGAATTGAATTTATGTTGTGTCATTTCCTGTTCTAGCTGCAATCTTTGCTTCAAGAAAAAAGGTTTCAGAACTTTAATGCCTTCACTGTTCTTGGAAAGATAAGAGTAAGCGGGACTATTTTATGATTTCATTGCTTGGTTATTCATGTTCTTTCTTTCTATAGCCTTCAGGGAGAAGGAAAGGGCGAGACAAAGAATTGGCTTCCCATCGAAAACACAAAGAATTGGATTGTTGCTGCTGAAGGCAAAAAGTGAGCAGGGGAAAATGATGCTCCCCAAATTACTCCATAACCCTATAAATGTCTCCTATCCTTCTGCTAGATCTGCATCAATTTGCAGTGTGAGCAACAGAAAGGGCAGATGTTGGACCAAAGAGGAAACGTTTACCTAAACAATGAAAAAGCACTCTCACAGCTTCTCTATACCCAACACAAGCCAGATTGCACAGAGCCATTACTTGCTAACAGAAAGGCAGAAGATTTCTATTAAGCATGGTGTTGCCTGATAGCTGCACAAGCAGAGACAGTGAGCATGAGGAGAGACATGAATGCCTGATAGGAGGGGAGTCCAGAAGCCAGCAAGAAATCATTAAGAACGTAGATGTTCAATCGCAATATCTAATGTGATAGTATTTTTATTGACATGATGCATGCATTTCAGCTCTAATGTGGAATTCTTCCTAATGAAGTGCACATTTCTGGAAATGAGATGTATTGACTCATAAAATTCATCAATATGCTGAAATAAACAGTAAACAAACTGTCCTAGAGGTTCTCTTGTCACCATGACAGGAAAGAAATATCAAAGAGTGAATTAAGTCTGTATTCTGTAGAGCTGAATTAAGACAGAGGCCTACTCTAGCCAAAATAATATTGTAGTTCTCAATTAGCATAACCATAATATCCCAGGATGAAATGCCATTAATATTCCTCCAAACAGGAACTGGGCAACTGGGCCACCTGTTGCATCTAAGTCTCCCCCTTCATGGGAAGCACACATTTCTCCATCAGAAAGGAGTCACAACGACATCTCCAGCAGCATGTTTAGCTAGATGGACTATTCCAGACTAGGAAAGGCAGAAAGTCCCCCAGAACCTTTAAGCAGCACATTCCCATGGCAGGAATGGGAAACCATTCTATGACTCTGTGATTCTGCTTCATCTTCCTTCTTTTTCATACTGTAAGCAGGAGTTGGGCATCAAATGGCTGTGGTGGCAACATGCTCCTCAGGCTGATGGTGGGGCAGAGCCAGCAGACAGGAGGAACCAGCGCAGAAGAGCTGGAGCCATGTGCCCACAGGGGCACCCCAGCACAGGCTCTCCCTGCACAGAGTGCCAGAGAACAGGGAAGGTTTGGGAAACAGATGAGTTTGATGGCAGGGTTGCTGGGTGAGCACCAGCCTGCTCCCATTTACAGGACCAGGAGCAGTGCAAGCAGTATTACCACCTCCACTACAGTTTCAACTGCTCTAATTGTCTGCTTCCACACGCTAAATATCTAACAAACTGCTGTCTGCCCTCCATTACCTGAATCAAAGGAGAAGGGAGACTGCTGGATATCTGGCAGGAATTTCCCAGGCAGTGTCATGTGCTGTAACTCTCACAAGCACTGATTATCCCAGGAAGCATTGACCCCATCAGCTGTGCTCTGCAAAGCTGCTCTACATAAGAGCAGTGAATGTGATGCATCAAGAGGACTTCAGATTTGTTGTGCAGTGAAGGCCACCTGCTCGGTGCATAACTTGTACATGCATTGTGTTCCAGATACACACACAGCTGATCAGCCCAGAGTCAGAGTTTTTCTGGAATTTGGAGGTGCCCATAAAGAAACCTGGTTAGATCTGCTGCTCCAGGGAAACCACTGAACATCTGGAAATTTGGGATGGATGAGCAAAGTTAAACACCATCAACAGAAAACATCCAGAGAGAGTATACTTAATATTCTGGTACATTGTAATCTCTTTACCCATAAAACCTTATTTCTTTCCTTTTGACTTATTTCAGTTTATCTAGGAAATAAACATCAGTGAATCCTAATCCCCACCCTCTTCTACCTGTGAAAATGACAGGGATGCTAAAAAGACTGAAGGAAATTTGGGTAGCTTCAAATTCCTACCACACCCAGCTTCAAAGAGAGCACATTGTGCCTCTGGTGTTGGATGTTGTTTCAAAGGTCTGTAATGATACATCTTACCTCTAAAGCCAAGGTACTGTATTTATGTGGGGACTTTCACACACCTTATTATTTTGATCCCAATATTGTTCAAAAGGTTTCTTTACCCTACTTTGGAAATGCTCACAGCTTCTGTTCTGACCATTCTCCTGTCCTTTTTTTTATCTCAGCTGCATTGAGAATAATAATAAGAGCATAAGTAGAGAACTGGTCCTGGCCGGATTCTGACTACACATCCCAGATTCACACACTGATAAACCTAGTCACTTCTACTGGAATTACTTCAAAATTATACTGGAACAGAGTCGGGATGTGAAGGTCAGAGGTTTAGAGCTCAGTTCCCACTCCAGCAGCCTAGCCAGTGTCCCCTTTGCAGTGAGAGGATATGGAAGGTGACAGGATTGTTGCTGGAGGTTGCTTTTGTCAGGCTTCTACAGCACAACTTGCATGCTCCTAATGCTGCTCTGGAGGAGTATCCTTGCACAGAAAGAGTCTCTTGCTCCTGCACAGAGTTAAAAACCTCCCTCAATTTTGAATGCACAGCTAAATAAAATACCAAGGTTTTCAGACATGTCCTGTATTAGCAGCTTCATTTAGGGAAATGAATTTTTCTAGCTACTGAATCCTTTTCCAGGTGTAGTTAATTTTTCTAACTGCTTAAGACATCCATGCAGGGCAGAGTTGCAAGTGTTCTACTGTGCCCTGTTCTTTCTTCAAAACTAAAGTTGGTCAAAGCTAAATTGGTAGTGCTTATCTCTTAGGATGCAAAGCAGATTTAAGAAAATAAAGGGTATTTGGGTTTATGTTCACTTGGAGTACAGTGAATGGCATAACCTTTTACCTGTCTTGTGTTTCCTAGTATGGACAAATAACTTGAATTTTTTAAAGCCTGCAGCATAACCTCCTCATTATCACATTTGTGGAAACAGATGGGAAAGCGTTTGGAAGGGCTGCTTAGAAAGTGGTGCTTTCTACAAAAAGAAAGTTGTATTTAAACACTGTTATTCAAGTTGTTGGGGAGGCAACAAATTCAGCTTCCCAAATCTGATCCATTTGCATAATTTGTCTTTTGTTCTTTGGTTTCTGCTTGCTGTTCACATTCCCTCTGCACCCTTTACAACTCCACTGTTCTGGATATGTTTGAGATAATAGGACTCACTTAAGTTCATGTATTTCACAACCCAGACTTAATTCCCAACAACTATTTCACAAGCTTTTTTTACACTTTTTTTTGTGGCTTCATTTGGCTGGATTTCCATTTACTGAAAGATATCTGTTCAGTTGAATAACCTCTTGAGTTTTACAATTATCCCATACTGTTCTATGTTTCTTTTGCCTCCCTCCTTATTTTCTTTTTTTTAACTTCATTCTTTTTACATGCCTTCTGTGACTGTTAAGAGATATTCTAAGACTTTTAATTTTGCTTCTTTTGATTTTAAAGCTTTTTTTTATTATTATTTGAATGGGTAGGCAGCTGGTGTTCTGCGACAAGAGCAGCAATTTTCTTTCAGATGAATAATTTATTTGAGGAAAAATGCAATTCTGGTTGTCCCAAAACTATTAACAAATTTAGGTCAAATTCATGAAATAGTTTTGGCTGGAAAAACAACAACTTTGATGTTACATTAGCAAAACTGCTGGATAAGGAATCGTCTACCTTTCATCTGTTGGTTTTGAAGCACTCTCAACTTTAATTCTCAGAATTTCCTCTTTCTGAGGGATGTTAAATGTAGATCTCAGCAAAAGACTTTAGTAGGTGTCATTTTGTCCTCTGGGGCAGTGTCTCAGGTGAGTTCCCAGAACCATTCTTGTACAGTGTGTCTGTGTTGACTCTGGACATATTTAAATACTTAATGGAAAATGAATCTACTCCAACAGGTGGGACTGAGGAAAACCCGGATCAAAATTAAGTACAACCAGGTGTCAGAGAGCTCCATATTGGAGGCAGAAATGTGAGGCCAAGATTTCTCAGTGAGGAAAGGACTGCATCCTGTTTAGCCACTCCAGGACCATTTTATAAAAAGTCTTCCTGTGACAGATTTGAGACTTTATTCTTTGGCTTTTGCTTGCTTTTTTGGACTAATTAATTGATAAAAGCAAGTTCAATAATTCCGTTAGATGTCAGAGTATTCCAAGGCTGTTTATTGTTTATGGACCCAATTTAAGCACATTTTCTGCAGTATACAGGAATAGCTATGACTTAAACCCCATATGATAAATGGTTTTACTGATTAATCAGTAGTGCACATCTACCAAAAGATCAGAATGAAAATTATACATATGGTCTTGGACCTGAAATTCATACAATATTGTGGCTTAGCATTACCTGATTTGGCCCCTGACAGACAAATAACCTGTTTGGACTGCTTTGGCTCATTACCTTGTGTTTTCTTGGCATTTTTCATTTCTTCAATTAGATTGAAAAAAATATATCTGTTTCTTCTGAAAAAGTCCAGCATCACCATCAGACAGGGCAGAATTTTCTTTGCTTTTTTCTTGTCCATACGCAGACCAGAGCATCAAGGTTCTTATTATTAAGTAAGATACAAAATGTTACCGGAAATGAGTATCTTCTTCAGGATAGGGCTCTAAAAGTGTCCATGTTTTACTACTTAACATATTGGTTAAGTTGTAGGTTGGTTCTCGTTCATGGTTAACATATTACACTAGTTTGGCAGGAACTTGGCATCTTCTGCTCTGTAGTTCTGTGACTATATGTTTCCTTATATATCAGTACTAAACTTTTACTACAGTTAACTTCAGAATCATAATAATTTTCTTGCAAAATTATATTATTCTTTCCTGTAATGTTTCCCTCTGGAGTTGCTGTTTGTATTCAACTTTACTGGAGCAATTGAACTGAGTTGTGTCCACAAAGAAGGCCAAACATGCTGCTGTGGAGCCAGGAGCCCACACTAGTTAGGTACCTTGCAATCCACATTCTAACTAATCCAGCAGAGAGAATAAATGGGCATGCAGATGAATGTATGTGGGCACCAGGCAGGGCAGCAGCTCCACTGCAATTTATGGGGAAACTCGTGTGCTTAAAACACACATGGAGTGTATGTTTAGTGAGCCATGTCACATTCTTGTTACAGGCTAAAAATTCCAAAGTAAAATGTGTAGACAAGACTGGTGCGAGAGCCTATTTAAGGAAATTGTCTCTGAGTCCTGGAGCCATCTGTGATATAAAAGTATACTGCATGGACTCCTTGAATGAAAGGATTCACTGGCAGGGCCTGCTGGAAATCTCAGTCTGAGATGCTTTTCGTACAGCAGGCACATAGATCTTCCACATGATGAATCAGATTTACTAAGAATGTCTGCTGTTTGGAAGTGATTTCAGGCTTGAAGAATGTCTTACTGGAGGCCTGGTTTGATCCAGGGAAGGGAGCAAGGGTCACATGCTGCTGGAGTAGGCTTGATGTTCTTTGGGCTGACCTCTAGAAATAATAATCGTGAGGAAGAACTAGTTCAAGGATTGTAGGCTAGTACCACTTGGAAACTAATGACAGCTCTGGTTGTGCACTGAAGTTTCCCTCATAGGCTGCAGCACTGATTTAGTTGGTATGTTAATAGGGAAGTCTAAATTAAATCAGGCTTGTGTCAGGGCTATCGAAGAGGCACATTCACTTAGCCCTGCAGTTTTATAAAATGCAAAGAAAGAAAACCATATGGCAGATTAGGGCAAATTACTCTATAATTGTGGCTGAGAGCCAAGGGAGAGTGAGCTTGAGAGAGCATTCATGTCTTTTTGAAATATGCCCACTTTCACTCTGCTGCTATACACACTTGGAAGTGGAAGGCACATTTCCCTGTGAGCTGAAATGTATTAAATACTCCACATCTTAAAGAAAGTAATGCGTCCAGTATTTGTGGAAGTTGCAATATAAACATACTTTTTTTTTTTGATTGGGATTGGATTTACTACCAAAGATTGAATAAAAGAACCTAATGCAAGCCCAGGAGCACCAAGAGGGGAATGAACACATGTAATAAGTAACACTTAGTAGACAGTCCAGTCTATTATTACTGCATGTATAGCACAACAGTGACTACAAGATTTATGCCAGAACTGAGATCATGCAGCACCAAAAATAAATATAATAATGATCCCTGCCCAAAAGAGCTTTTGGTGTAGTTTTATTTTCTGAGCCATGAGAAGCTGCACTAAGGAGATGAAACAGAAAGGATAATAAATAAATGGCATTTTGAAAACCTCTTTAGTTTTAATAATCTAGAAAGGTGTCCCAGCACTTATAACTCAGAATAAGCAGAAAAAAAATGAAATATTGTATTTTCTTTGTAGCAATTTGGCTTTGCTCCACAGTTTCTCTGAGTCATTGCACCCACTTTCTGTGGATACTCCATGGATGTCTGGGACCAAGATGAGGCAGGGTCCTGATGACCTGATACTCTGCATTTATATGCTCATGGAATGAGTATGGAAATGCACAGTGACTGCAGAGAGCACCTGGGTCCTGAGCAGTTCTCACTGCAGTGGCCAGAGGTACTCCCCAGGTCACCAGAAGGGCTTTCTTCACATCACAAGGACCCTCTGGATGACAAGGCTTCTCTTCTCTACCCTGCAGGTCCTAAACCCCTTCATCTCAGAGGAGGCAGAAAGGTCAGAAATAGCAGCTTCAAGGTGTTGCAAGTCCAGATGTGTGTAGGGCCTCCAAATGTGCTTTTGTAAGCTTCATCTCTTCTAACTGTAGTCAGGACTGCCCAGCCTGTGGCCAAGAGGACTGTTGCACCTGCCTCTGAACAGTGGGGTCCCTCCTGCGTGTATGGAAATTATGTCTGACAGCCAACATGACAGAGTTCAACTCTAGGTGTCTGTTGAATTGATAAGCCAAAAGATAGATTCATCTATAAAAGCTGTTATATTAGTCGGGCTACAGCTCAAGCTGTGTGCCTCTGAAGAGGGACTGAACAGAGAAATCCCATGGCAACTTATGCTCTGAATTCCTCACCCCTCACATGACAGTTGGGACCAGTGGCAATATTTGGGTCTGGGGTCTTCTCATCCCTCATTGGGTCCCTTCACTGTCTCTAGGTGGTCATTTCCTTCCTTATGGCTAAGGGTGCAGCTTCTGTTAATGAATGCAGCTTCCTTATCTTCTGGTTGAATGGGCTCTGGCTCGAATGGGCTCTGGCTCCTTTGTTTAATTGAGTAGGTAAAAGTTCAGCATATCTGGGTGAAAATTCACAGCTTGTGGCCTAAGGCTTTGCAAATTTAGCTACTAATAATACACAAGTTCTGCTAAATCAGTTGCCTAGTGTACCAAATTGCACAGTGTGTGCCAACTCAGCGGATGACTTCACCAGCTGTCACCCTACTGTCACGATACTGGCCAAGCTACAAGCTGCCCCCAAACCAGCACCCAGCTCTCTGCTTCAAGCTTTGAAAAACCTTGATCTGACTGCTGAGAACACTTTGGGAAGCTTCTGCCTTGTACCAGGGCTGTGCTGCACTGTGCTGCCAGTGTGGGGTACCCGGCAGATACTGCTGTGGTTTCCATGGTAACTCTCTCTGTGCATTTATAGTCTCTCACTTACAGCCTTCATTAGATTTAACATTCAAAGAGACATTGATTAAAACATGACATTCCTAACACACCGAAAAATCCATTTTGTACAAAACCCTATTATGTGGCATAGACAAACTGGTTGATGGCCAAATTAGTTAATAGAAATTTCAGATGACATTGGAACAGACCACAAAAGGATGAATTCATAGAAAGTTGAATGTCTAAATGTGTCTCTCTCAAACTTAGGGATGCAGACTGGAGAAAAATGGTACATGGGTGTACCAAGGATGTCGCACACAAAGTATGTCTGCTGAATCCAAATCTAACCTTAAGTGGCCTAATTTAAAGATTTCTTAGTAGTGATCTTAAAAAGTATTGAGGTACTATCGAATCAAGATGTTTGTCTAGACAGGGATGCAGCAGTAGTAATTTGGAGGACAAAGGTTGTCTCCGTCTCCTCACTAGTTCCAGTCATTCTGTCTTGCTGGGGACTAGATTTTGTCTATGGTGGTCTGTGATGGAAACAGCAGTGCAGAAAGGCTGAGTTTCCCACTATGATCTCTCCACCTCCCCAAAACGTCTTTGACCACCAGCTGCTGTTCCAGGACTTTCTGCTCTTCACTTACAGTACTACGATATGAGAACCATCTTCTTTTCTCACTCCTACCTTTGGGCTGAAGCTCTGCACTGATCAGCTCCCTGATTCTAGCCTTTGCTGCACAGCAAAACTTGGCTAGGGAGGGGGAGAAGGGCAGCAAAGACCTCACGGAGGCAACAGTGCCCTGGTGTGGGAGGGGTACAGATATGTGGGTCAGAAACTCAGGATGATCAGGTAGCACAGAAAGAGGAACATGACCAACATCAAGAGTATCACAACTGAAACAGTAAGTAATAAAATGGGGGTGGGAGGTGTTGATACAACATACACAACAGCAGAACTATCACGGTACTATTGCACTGTTCATTCCCAGTTCAACCCCCATTCATTTCCATCCATCTCCTGCTTCTTCCTCACTCTACACCTAAGTACAGGGAAGAAATAGCTGGATTTCATGGTAACCAGCTCCCACCCAAGGTGATGTACCTGCAAATCCTTTCAAACAAAACAGAGTCATACAACTGTATGGACACCAAGGGGTGTCTTTTAAATCCTACTACTAGATAATCTTTTTGAAATTATGCCAAGGATCACCTAGTACAACATTGCCATGGTGTTTTGCATTTATATCTGAATAAAATTCAGATACCCTGAGAAAAATCTACAGTGACACTTATTTTTCCCCATTTTGTTTTCCTGTTTGCATGCCTGGAAATGTGTGTGAATTCATATTTAAAAGCTTTTGAAGTTGTTTCAAAACAATTGTGAAATCAGTTTGTGATGACTTACAGATCACCAAATGGTCCACAGACCACAGCCTGAGAAACACTCATCTACATTTGATGTCTATATTGGGAGGAGATGAATTGCACCTTAAGGCTATCTCTACACTAACAAATTAAACATGGCTAGGAAACAGTGCTGTGTACTGAAATTCAATCCTGCCTACCAAAACATTGCTAGAGCAGTGTGTGGCACAGCCTTGGCCTGCACTAGCTATCACTTTACCAAATAAATGCTGGGTAGAACTCAGAGGTCAGCACAGGTGAGAAACAATTCCTTACACAACTTTTCTGCATGGTCACTCTGTTTAGGAGGGTAAGAGAAACTGCAGGTGGACACCTAGTCAAGATAACCCAGTTTGGCCTCACTGTGAGGGAATAAACCTGGTACCATTTGTTTTACACATATGTATTTTAGTTGATGCAGTGGACAATTAAATGTTGTCTGATGTAACACAGACTGTCTGTCTGCCCTCCACATCAGAAAGTGTCACCACATTTTATCACGTCACCTGTCACAACAGAATCAGAATATTTCCTAATAGCTCAGTAGAAGTGATAGAGTCTCCATCAGATTTCATGGTCTCTAGGATCAAATAGTTTGGTGTAGGGTTTTCATTAGGCACTGTCTTTTCTTTAGTGGATTTAATTAAGTACTTACTTGAAGAAATTTAGGAGTTGAAATGTGTACCAGAAAAGCCACTAGCACTTTTATGGAAAATAATTTGCTTTCATTTTAAGTCAAAAGAAATAAGTGTTACAGTTCAGACTAGTAATATAAGCTTTCATTTTACTTATGGACCATGATAACTTCCTCCAGAGGGTTATTCCTCCCAGACAAAGCAGACATTTGGGATATATAGAATTACTCCAGGCAGGATTTACAAACACTTCCCGTGGTCATAAAAAAGCACAAGACCAAATTTTCAGGTGAAATAGATTTCAATCGTATAGCACACATATAAAACAAAAATAGTGAAAAAGAGTTTCAGAAAGGAAGTGAATAACTGAAACAGAACAGACTATATAAGAAGGCAAAGCTATCAAGGCAAGAGTGATTTTCCCTATATCCTGTTTTGCATTAAGGTGAAAGCTGTACAGTTGTATCTCCATAGCAATGAAACATAACCTTATATAAAAGATTGAGAAACAATGAATTTGAATCTTGACTGTGCTTCAGCATTCTACATAAAAATGTACATTTTTATCCTTCTATACTTTGTGTGCTTCATTCTTTCAAGCATTAGTTGTTCACAGCAAGGAGTCTGTCTATGTATTTGTTCAGTGAACAGTGCAATAGTGTCTCCATGGTCAGTTCTTCCTCAAGGTGCTACCATAAATAGTTACAAATAAATAATAACCTGTGTCTTTTCTTGCTCTGTTTTGCCTAGATAACAATGGAGTCACTCCTTAACTTGGATCTTTCATTAGAAGGAGGGAACTGCTCTCAAATCACTGCTCTCAAATCACTGGTTTATATCTTGGATACATCTCCTCTGTCACCTTTATTTTGCAGTTGGGCAGAAAACAAGGTTTATCCAATTGCCAGATTAGCCCTGCGTATAATATGAACATAGTTCAAGAGCCTTTATCAAGTTTTGGAGCACTTTATCTGAGAGAGTTCAAATGGTTACCATGCATTGCACTGCAGCTGTATTCTCTGAGAATACAAAGGACTAGTGAGTATCAGTACAGATCAACACATGATCTTTCATGGTAAGGAAAATCCCACTTTCTGTTGGTATTTTCCAATGGAACTGAATAAGGAAAAGAAAACAGGACTTTGGCAGATGGTGGGGATAGGCTGAATGCTGCTTCAGAACATCCATCAGACTCACTGCCAGGAGCAGTGCACACTGAAAAAATAGTGTGCTATTCTGTGCTATTTTTCAAACCTTAGAATTCTTGATCTAGCCTCTGAAAATGCCAAAACCTGAGCTACACCTCGAGCTGTTGTAAGCCTTCTCACCCACAGCTATGCTCAGTGGCTGGAGGCTAGGCTGCCTCGTGGTGGAGCAGGGGAGCAGAGACCACCATGGCCAAGAACAGATGCTCCCATTAGCAGGGGACAGATCCAAGAGATGCCAAATGCCCTGTTGAGTTCAGTGGGAGTCCTGGTCATTCAGCATTTCAGCTGATCAAGTCCTAGGAATTTACAGCCTTTATTTAGCACAGCACCCAATTTTTTTCAGCAGGACTGCACGCATGAGCGAGCCCTGCTCTGGCCAGGAGGGTTGTGAAAATGGCCTCAGCTGCGAAGTACTGACTCTCTGTTATTGCAATGAATGTCACCGGTGGGAAATCATTGTCGTAGGAGTCTGTAAGCCATGTCCCTCCATTGTATCTGCTTTGAATATATTTGAATAAATTTAGGAAGCAATTCATTTTAGCAGTAGACAGCACAACATAGACAATAAACAAGAACACTATGCTTTTCAGACATATTAATTGTACTCAGAGACTGAAGTGAATCATGACGATCTCCAGTTCTAGCAGTGCTGTTTCCATTTTCACAGGGCCAGCCCATGGGTGAAGGTGATAGACACGCTGTGTTGAACCCAGAACACATCTCTTTTTCCATCAGCTTCTTTCTGAGTGCAATTGCTTGCTTTTTCTTTTTGCCTTCCCACTCTTTCTTTCATGCCTGCTGGAGGCTGTCAATGAGGTACTTGACCTCCCTTTGAGGGTCCAGGTATACTCAGTTTCCTGTGCAGCTGGTGCCAACACTGCTTCATGGATCACTTGACAGAGAAAATCCTGAGAGCCAGCCAGCTGGCACCATCTTTACCAAAACCTAAAAATGTTGTTGTCTCAAACTTTGAAGCCCCTATCTGGAGACTCATAAATCCTATGCCCTTGCCCAGGCTAAGACATCATGTGTAACAACATGCAGCATGCTTAATTGTGCTGGCGAGTGAAAGGGCAAATGCTTTCCAGGGAAGTGTGCCACGGATACAAGAGGCCATGCACAGTGTATTTTCAGTGAAGCAACCTGGAGTTACCAGTAATGTTTGAGTCTGAACTATTTTTCCATATGGTTGTTAGGAGAGAAGGTTTACTTTAAAAGAAAGAGATTTGGGAAAAGAAAATGTTTTTCTGTTTATTTCAGCCTATTTACTTCCTGAATTTGGCAGCATTTTGTCTATAGTCAGCAGCGTAGTTTCCTAACTCCTGGCAGAAATATTTTACCCTATTGTCTGTTTGAGTCTTTCACACAGAAACAGGAAATTTTTTTTTACAAAAAAAAGTTTTTCAAAGCCTGTGAAATACAAACAACAAATTATTGTTGTTATTCTTGTCCTTCCTTCTCTTCATCCTATAGCTTATTACATTTTTATCACAGTACATCTGCAGGCTTTGTCTACATTTTATCCTTCATGCTGATATAGCCATCTAGGTGAAGCTATGCTGGTATAATCCCCAATGTAAACAGCTTTGCTCTGCTTTAAGCATAGCTTTTCAATTTAACTTAAACCTCTTCTTAAGAGGTATAAACAGACCAAAAAATCTACTCTGATATTGGATTAAGACTGATCAGTTTGAGGTTTATTTGTATCCTACCCTCAAAACCTTTTGCATCTATACCAAACCATATCTGAAGCTCTTTTGAGAGAAACTGTATAAGTTTATAACATGTTCATTGGGCAAGTATAAGTTTGCCTTTGTCCACTTCCAGACTGAGAAGAAACTATCTGACCATATTATGTAATGTTTAGCTCAAGCTAATAAACCTTGTTAAGGCCCAGCTCTTAACTTGTTTTAGGTGTGGAAGGAGATGCATGTCTTTTTGTTATTCCACTCTGAGCAGACACAATGAATCAATGCTCTTCAAATCAAAAATGTAGACATATCTGAAATATCTTTAATTATATCATAGGCTGCTATAACAATCCTTTACATGTTCTTTAAAAGAACATTATTAAACCAGACAACTCTATTAGTTATGGCAGAAGATCCTTATGTCTAGCATTAATTTATAGGTACAGCTCTTTGAATGTTGATCAGCTAGAACTCACGGACAAAAAGTCACTGCATACAAGTACAGTACTGTATCTGATTTGAGCTCAGTACACGTGGGATGCTTCTGACTTCTTGGATTTGTGATGCTCAAGTATATCTAGTAAATCCAGCATCAATTACAACAGACCTGATTGTTTCAAAGTAGGTAATGTAATTCATGCTGCATGGAGCTGCTTCTGGGATGCTGGCAACTCCAGATAACTGAGTGAAAAGTATCAGCTCTGACTTTTGTCCACTCTGCACTCTTACTTCACTCAAGTGTAAATCATAGAATCATGGAATATCCTGAGTTGCAAGGGACTCACAAGGATCATCAAGTCCAACTCCTGGCTCTGCACAGGACAGCCCTGAGAATCACACCATGTGCCTGAGAGCATTGTCCCATTTCTTGAACTCTGTCAGGCTTGGTGCTGTGACAGCTTCCCTGAGGAGCCTGTTCCAGTGCCCAACCATCCTCTGGGTGAAAAACCTTTTCCTAATGATGATACAAACATAAACCCAGACCTACTGGCCAGATTCACCAGCAAACTGCACCTACTTGGTGCTGTTATGGAATAAAACTATTTAGCACACACCCATGAAAACTAAGGTACAACTCTGTGTAATGGTGAAAAAGGATCCAGAAAACAAAGAATTGCATTTATATTTCTATATATGCATACACTGTATCTTTTGCATCCTAGTAGCATTAATTCCCCATGTCTTTTTCTTTGATAATTTCTTACCCTACCATATATTTTTCCATTTTTTTTTCTTTTTCTGCAAGTGTCAGGACACTGTGTCAGTACCTATGTAGTAGTTAACAGTAGATCTCCTTGACAGACCTGCAAGGAATACCTACTGGCTGCTTTCTACCTCCTGCAAACCCACCTAATTGCTAGTGGCTTACCTCTGGCTTTGCTTTAATGTCCGTGTTAAAGTGGGACAAGTCTTGCAAGAGAAGTGGACCACTGAAAATATTCCAGACATTAAAATGGAAGAATTTTTATGCCTCCTCACTCAAGCCTAGCAGCAATTTGAACACATAAATTAAAATGTATTCGAGATCACAGTTTCACTGCATGTGACAAAGATTGGAAAATGAAATACAAACAGTGCCTAGCTGTAAAGATATACATTCATATATACCCTATAGTTGAATATTTTTATATATGTATGCCTATATAAATGCATGTGTATAATCTTGAATATGGTTCGTAGTACAGAATTAAACTGGCTTTTGTAGTTAGCCTTGGAGATGGCTACTTAATTCAATGTGTGTTAACTCAATGGCTAGTTAATGGCTAATTCAATGACTAATTTGATGGATAATTCAATGGCTAGTTAATTCATCATGTACCATGCTTCTACAAAAGGTCTTTCCTCTAACAGTACTATCCTACCAGTGTGCAGCCTATTTAGCCTTGATGCCTCAGAAGAAATATGTCGAGTAGATTCCTTGTTCTGTGCATAGCAGAGAAAGCATTTTTCAGTTAATTCAAGGCTGCTTCCTCAGCTGGAATTTAACCAACAGGTACATTCACCCCAAATGTGAGTGACTAACCTGCTTTATGATCTATACATTACATTATAAGTCAAGAGAATTCTCATTCAGAGATCTGCTTCTGCTTTCATTGGTAGGAAACTTTCACTAATTTCAACAAGACTGGGTTCTAACTTCAGTCCTGTGATATAACTGAAATGAGAATAAAGCAGCTTCAATTATCATATCTATGATGAATTTTTTTTTAGCATACGACCTGGCATATCATATTTTGGGCCTTGAAACAAAACCAGTGATCAGTTCTTTATAATGCATTATCTAGAAGGGAATAGAGATATAATGGATTTTAGGCACCAATGGTGTGGAGAGGTAATAACCTTTAATTAGGTTTCCCTTTGCTCATCTCATGCTTAAGAAAGCAGCAAATTCACAGTTCAGTAACAAATGAGAGTTAATCAAAAGAAAAATACTCGTTTGTTTAACTTGTGCTCATGTCTTTTTCAGATGAAAATCTTATATTATTGTTTGCTTTTCACTTCCTTCACAGGAAGGAGAATAGATCTTGTAGATAAAAATGCCCTGAAATGGAGTATTCAGAACTGGCACCCTGTCAAAACTCTCAGACTGAGAAAATCTCATATTAAATATAGAAACCTGTTTGGACTTCGGTTTCTCTGAGGAAAAAGAAAGGGTCATTACCTTCTCCCATTATACATCAACTGTTTGATTCCCATAAGACAACTCGTTTGTATGGCATCTCCAGTGCGAGGTGAGGGAACAGCTCTTCACATGGCCAAATGTAATCTCTGCAGGTTAGGGACCCAGCTGAGAGAAAGTGTAGGTGCCACTTTTAGGAGAAAGAAAGTTATCACCTTCTCCTTCAGGAAAGACAACCTTCCTGCATCCTGAAAATTTCCAGGTGCTTTTATGGCCCTCTCAGGCTGATAATAGCAAGCCTACTAGGGCACTGCACAGAGCACTCAAACCATTCTGGAGATTTCTTGGCATTCAGACAGTACTAAGCTGAGCTAGAAACCAACCTTTTCCCTATTCTGAGGCTGCCCCTAACTATAGCTGCAGATTTGGATGAAGGCTTTTCACAACTTTGCACATGTTTCAGCAACCTGTTCTTTCAATTACTAATTCTTACTAAATATGTCCATTCAGCTTCTCTGTAAGAAGTGAAAATAATGTATAATAATAGAATATTCTTATGTAGAATATATATTTCCCTCAATAGCTAAAACTCACATTAAAATGCTGTACTTAACCTTCTTGATGTTTGGTAAATAGCCTACCCAACTATGTCTTTGTGTATACAAAAAAAACATGGTAAATTATGTCAAATCTGCTGAGAGTTTATGATAGTGCAACTGAAAGCAGAATCTATTCCTTTATATATAAGTAATGTTATTATTTTTTTAAAAATCTCTTAGAAATTACTTTCTAGTTCAAATTTTCTATTGCAGAGTTGCTCTTGTTCAGTAATGTAAGGTTCAGGGTATAATGGAAATGAATGGGAAGAAAACAGAATAGAAAAGTGGCAGTTGTCATAGAGGAGCTGCTTTCAAAGTAGTTCCTACTATGTGCATCACCAGTACAAGTTGTTGCTTTGAGCCAGCTCTGCAGACCTTTAAGTGATCATATAGTTTCTGAGCTCCATAGGTCTCTTTGAGCATAAATATTCTTTCTGAAAGACTAAACATGTGCCTGTGCTGTTCTTGGCTCATTAGCCTTGGTTCCTGACTGGGAAAAAATATTCAGTGATGGTATCATTTAAATACCGTAGGCTGTAGAGTTTCAAAAAGAGAATTCATTCACAGTTGATGACAGAGATTTGTAACCTTTCTTATGCCCTTTTTATGGAAATTAAATGCAAGACTTACTTAAAATAATTAACCCTAGAAAGTGATGGTTGATTTCCAGTTAAGAGGAATGTGCTGTTATAGTCCTGCCTTTTTTTTTTGCTACTTCAGGATCTCCTAGATTCACATTTATATTGCTATCACCAAGACGAGTTTGATCAGGCTGCACTAGCTTCAAATATTAGTTAAGCTAAGTCTTGAAGAAAGAAAAAGCTTAAGATGAAACCTATACCACGAATAAATTTGCCTCTCTTACAACAATAGTTGGTTTAATTTGTTTTCAGGCCATGATCTAAAAGGAAACACTCACCACAACCACCACCCCTGCCAAACACCAACAGAGTTTGATTTCATGTTGCATTTTATGTCCTTAGTGCTGCTTCTGGGCAGGTTCGTATTGTAAGAAGTGAAACAATATGTTTGTAGAGAGTAAGTTCCCTTTGCTACAACCTGCCTGACCCATCAACCTGGGTGTAAGGAGTAGGATGAGCAAGGCAGGATACAGCAGAGTTACTGTTGTGATTCAGAGACACAGAAAAGGCACTTGAACAGTGTAATACAAAATGGGGGGTCCATAGCTAATGTTCTCGCATCTCTTTTGCATCCTAGGTACAATGGAGCCACAGTTTGCACTGTGGTGAACATGAGAACTGGAATAAACAAGTTCCATCTTATCTATAAAATATTCAGGAAACTCTAAGGGTAAAGAGCAGAGTCTGCCTCATCCTGTACATATGCATAAATGTAAACATAATTCGGAGGATAGTGTTGTTCTTTACCAACATTAGGTTAGACTAGAGTATAAAGATTTATTTCTTTATGCTGTCCAGCAGAAGATCCAGTGAAGAAGGAAAAGCCAATGACAAAAGGCTGTGTAAACCACTGATGAGTACTTTCCTGCACCAGGTACTCCTGTGGAATGCTTTTTCCCCATCCACAAAGCCAGTTTAGGCAATCCCTCTTCCCATCAGTACTCTGTCAGGGCAGTAGTGTAAACATGCAACCAAGCCCCAGATAACACTGCTAGCACAACTTACTGTGAATGATAACAAAATCATCTAGTCCTAGACAAAGAATTACAATGGACTGATTTTCATAGCTCATACACCCAAACTACACCATCTTCCCCTCGATTTGAGACAGAATTGCTTTGAAACAGCAATATGACGTGGAAGGGTTAGCTATTTTATCAACTGCACCTTACTTTGTCACACCTCTGGCTCTGCAATAGCATCATCATACCAGGCACTGTCATAACAAGCAGAGTTTGAAATGGGAGGTTTCTTCTAGGCCAGGTGTGTAGCAAAAGAGATATATGCCCTGGAGACAAATCTGAAAACGGAAAGGGAAAAAAGTCAATGAAGCAGATCCATTTTCTTATGAATAAGCAATTTAAAAAGTCATTTGTTAATTAATGCAATGAAAAATTCATTTTTTAAATCCAGTTGTTTCTTACTTCAACCTATTTTACAATTAAAAAGGTAACTAAAAATATGCAGCTCATGTCAGTCATCCATCTCTGCTTAACACTTGGTAGTGCAAGCCATGTCTGACAGCCCTTTGTAATCAAGCTGTCTTTATTTGCAATTCCACATACACTGTCATGGAATTAGCAAAGCTGTAGAATTTACAGACTTAAATTTCAGCAATTAAAGACACAGACTTTACCTGAACCTACTTATCTTCTGAATTTGAAAGGTATTGTCTTATACTGGAGAAATCATAAATGGTTGATTCCATCATTGTAAGTTTTTTGCTTAGAAACCTCTTGTCCTAATACTGTCCTGGTGTAACCCCAGCTAGTTCACACGTTTTCATAATGCCATTAACAGTGTTTAGCACATCTGTTGGAACAGGGGGCCACTGCAAAAGTGCTGCCAAACCCTTTAAGAGAGTTATCCACACAATATGACGTTAGCAGTATGTGGTGGCACATTAATAATACTTTTAATGAAACAAAACCTTAGAAAAGATGATACCACTTTCTACGAATTAACAGCAAGGAAAACCTCTTGGTGGGTTCATTTCACAAAACCTGCTCACAGCAAAAGGACATTGATGATATCTGCCCAAACCAAGAGTGCATGTTTCCATCTAAGCTCTTACCATATCAAAAGTACATCATGCAACATAAGCACAGGGTCATGTGCTCAGCTGTTGACTTACATGAAAGAAGTTACGGAGTGATGTGGCTCAGTTCACAAGTGAAATGCCTTTGCTTTCATCACCGCTCATGTAATAACACAACTACCCACTTTTTTAAAAATACACAGAAGAAAAAAACCCCTGTACGTCTGAGGCATCAGAAAATGATTCGTCTTGTAAAATATTTAATCTCCACACATCAAAGAATTACATGCACGCATTGCACTCCTTGTCTTCTCCAGTCATTTACACTCTGCTAAAACTGACATTTAGAAAATAACTAGCCTCTGTTATCCAGCTACAGGCACTTCACTAATCATGAAAGAAGGAAGTTCATGAAGATTGAAATTATTGAGACCAGGAATGATACATGTGACAGGAAGTTTATTAAAGACCAAGAACAAAGTTTCCTTCACTCAGCTGCAAGGCAGATCCCTTATCTGTGGTACAAATCGTCACTACATTTGTATGATGTGGAGTTACTTT
>NW_008692822.1:12836-16924 GCF_000695815.1 Acanthisitta chloris | reverse complement strand
CCCATGAACACAACCTAACCATGACACGAGTTTCAACTTGGAAAAAAATCATCCTTCTTCCTTCTAGTGAGTCTTGTGCAAGTAACAAAAGCAATAAAATGCATGCCATCTTTTTCTAACTTTACCTTTTTTAAAGTGGGAAGCCTTATGCCATGAATGACATCCCAGCCTTTCAAATGGACACTTTTGTATCATATTATGTTTATTTGAGTAATGCAAGTAAATCTGATTTCCATCATTATTCACACTTGGATTCTTGCTCCGTGGCTTGGCATTTAGATGCATTTCAGTTCCTCTGCTGCTTGTTAACATCTTCACTGGAGAAAGCTGTTTTCTCTAGACTTGTCCTTTGCAGAAACAGGTCTATCTGTCACAACAAGTTTTCTTTGACTTCTTTTGGTATGAAGAGTTAATCTTTAACTATGAAGCTGCCAGTGCTTTGGTTTTCAAGATCCATCTTTATTATTTATCTTCCTAATAGGAGTTCATATCATTTGCAGGCTAACTGCTTATGAAATTTTTTTTCCTATACTTTGTTTATCTTTCTATTCTTACTCTCCCTAAAATGGACTGTGTACCCCAGAGTCTGACATAAGAGACCCAGTAATATTTCTTTGTGTCACCACTTGACTACAAAATACTTGGAAAGCATTGTAATAATGCAAAAGGTAAATTTAGGAATCTAAATAAATTGAAGGTAATAAAGAGCAAAAAGGGCAAAAGATTATCTGATATATTCAAAGTCAGCTGACATTATATTAAGCAATGTTGCTCTTCTGATCAGGAATATACACTTTTTATTTTTTTTTAATTCATGGCTGTTTTCATTCTGTTATTTGTGGGCAAGACACAAAGTAAGAAGTCTGCTAGTGATCATATATCTGATTTTCAGTATTTCATTCTCATAGACTGAAGGATAAGAATTTTCAGACTGAGCTACTTGACTTAAATAATGCCCCTAGTTAACCCTAGAGGTCATGTAGTGTGACAACTGCTGCCTGTCTGAATACATTCCTGACTAGATGCAGATTATTCTGTGCTATGCATTATGCTAAAGCAGAAGAGCTACCTAATTTCCTCTCCTTCTTTCCCTCCACAGCTGTTCTATCGATATAAAAATGATGACCCAATTGCAGTCTTCACTTATTATGACCAGCAGTGGTGGTAGAAAGAAAATCCAGAGCATGGAACCTATTGACAGAGGGTACAATTTATTTTGTAATATGGCCAATTTGCTGTCAGCCTTTGCATTAGGAATCTGTTTATGAATATCTGGGTATAGTTGCCTGCTTGTCAGAAACTAAAAATAATTACTTTAAGAGAGAGGACATAATTTACAAATATTTCTCTTTGACATCTCTGGTCTCGGATGCTACTCTAGCCAAATGGGGACTGTCAATCACTATTTGAAAAGATCCAGAATACAGCAGAGTAAAAAAAATTCCTTTTGGTTTTTTTTTCCCCCTTCTGAAAAGCAGTATCATAGCTGGCTAAATAAGGTCTATACTGGAGGAGAGAGGAGGGGAAGGAGGAGCATGTCCTTGTGTTGTAACTTGACTTCTTACTCATCAGATGGCACCCATCATCATCACAACCACAGCCTTTCAGTGTGCTGGAATAAACTAATTATCTCACTGACAGCTCAGGTTTTAATCCTCATTTGTAAGCATTTGTCATGAGCCTTGGTCAGCCAGTTTTTAAAGATTGCCATGAATTATATATTTCTCCCTTTTTAAGACTGCCTAAATAAGGGCAATTACAATGCCCTGGAATGGGTTTCAATAAACACATTTGTGCTTGCTGCTGCTGCCAGACAATGTGAATAGGACAAAGCTTTTTACAGTGCTGATTGTAAATTAGAGTTCTAATATTCAGTTCTTCTAAAGCTGAAGACTATACAAAGACAATATGCAGGGAGAGACCTGTCTCATGCTGCAAATCAATGGAGCCGTACTTTTAAAAGGGTAGGATACTAGACCCACAGAATTTATTGACTTCAGTAGACTGAATCCAAGTTCACGTTTCCCTTCATTCTTCCAGTCTGAATGTGCATTACATACACTTACTGAAGAGCAAATGAAAGCCAGGCTTCATCCCCCTTATCTCTAGGCACTTAACTGGGATGTTGGTATGACCCTGCCTACCCTTCACCTATTCTCAGTAAGGAAGTAGGGTATATTTGTACCTCAAAGACCTGGGCAAGTGACATAAAGGTCAGAACCAATGGATAAAATTAAAGCAGAATTATTATTAATGATTACTAATTGTTATTTATAAGTGGGGAAGACATCCTTGTGGTGAAATTTATTGTGGAATATAATACACCTCATGTTGTGATGACTATGTGATATTATTCAGTAGTCATTAATATTACACTCATTAGTATGTTGCAGGGTCTTTTCCAAAGAAAAGAAATCTCACACTGAAATAACTAAGTGAAGCAGCTAAAAATCCTTCATTTTTTGCAGTGTCTGCTCACAGTACACTGTTCTGTACGATCTTAATGAATTAGTGAGGCAGTCTTCTGTATGGTATGCATTGATATTTAATACATAGCTCCAGAAAATACCTTCAGAGAAAGTGCTATTTACTCCCTTCTTCATGTTGTTTAACAAATTAACAGCTTGAGCCAGACTCATCACTGGTGAAATTTTGTTCATCTCACTTGCATTAAACGGAGTAACAGCACACAGGAATTGGCTTTGGGGCTTTACATTCTAGATCTTCATCAATCTTTCCATGCATCATATGCTTTCCATGTGTTTTACACCCGTTTTTTGGACACCTGGAAGGATAAAGAAATAGTAGAAACAACTTGCAGGTAGAGACAATGTACCACATAAAAGTTATATTTGTTATTTAGACATTACTTCCATTAAGTCATCAATAGTCAGAAACAAAGGCTGTTCTGTATATATTAACTAATTTTGCATCACTGTTTCAGTGATAAAGGTACCATTGCTTTTCTGATTGCCTACACAAGCAACCTATGTGACATTAAGTAGTTTGAGTGAAAAAATATTGTAGTATATAAAAGCAATAACACTTGAAAAGAAGCAAGTATCTTAACATTCCTTTCCATTCTAACATTTTTTCAGGTTGGAACAGGTTTTTCCTATTCATGTCTCAGTTGTTGTCAAGGGTAAGAGCACTTTTCATTCAGTATTGGGTAAGAAGAAGGTATTTACATGTTTTTATCCATTTGGCTTTGATAAACAGACTATTTTTATGGTATTCTCTTCAGTCCTTGAATATTATTATGATTCTTTTCTATACTGCTTGCAATTGTTCACCATCTCTTTTACAGATGTGAACATCATAAGCATGTTTATGTTATTTTTTTTTATCAAGCACAAAAGAAATGGGTGGGTAGTTACATCCAATGATCAGGGTCATTTGCAAAGAGGAAATCAATTTGCCTGTATTCTTTAGCTGTCTATCCGCATATCTTTCTAGAAGTTCATGTTTAACAGTATGTTAGTTATGTTTTATAAATCCATCATGCTTTCTATTATGACTCTCCCTGTGCTCCAAATCCCTTCCCCACTTTGAAGGTGCACTGCAAATTCCCTGCTCCCAGATATTTTCATCCTTATTATTACTCATGATTATTTTGTTAATGTTTGTGCTATCAGTGTCAGCTGCGTAGGACTATTGATGGACCAAGGCAGGATACAAGGCTTGAAGAGAGTCTAGAGTTGAAGGCAATGTTCAGGTTATCGTTCTACATGAAGGGTGAATATTGTAAAGATCAGGAAGAACAGTAGCTGTGAGGATGTATTTGTTAGAAGTGGTGATCACGAGCAGGGAAATACATGTTTCACTTCATCTGCACTGGATTTGAATTGTCAGATGAGTATACAATAAAAGATGAGGAAGTTGAGGCTGTTCAGCCCGGAGAAGAGAAGACTGCATGGAGACCTCATAGCAACTTTTCAATATCTGAAGGGGCCTACAAGGGAGCCGGAGAGGGACTCATTGTTAGGAACTGCAAGGACAGGACAAGGAGTAACGGGTTCAAATTGAAGGAAGAAAGTTTAGGTTAGATATTAAAAAACCGTTTTTTACTGTGAGGGTGGTGAGACATT
>NW_008692822.1:0-12819 GCF_000695815.1 Acanthisitta chloris | reverse complement strand
TGCCCTGACCCTGGCAGTGTTCAAGACCAGGCTGGATGAGGCCTTGAGCAACCTGATCTAGTGAGGAGGTGTCCCTGCCCATGGCAAGGGGGATTGGGACAAAATGATCTGTAAGGTCCATTCCAACCTTACAGAAGGTCCTTAAATTCTATGATTCTGTGATTCCGTGTCAGAGATAGAAAGCAGGACATTGATTTGCAGAGAAAGGTGGTATCTGTACTAATATATAGTGCAGAGCCAGGCACAGGTTCCATCCCTGGAACTCAGCCACCCACACTGCCAGAACACTCAGCAGTCCCTGCCAGAATTTTGACCTTGCCACTACTCTCAAAAACAGCCTTGGAACTAGCAAAGGTCAGGGACCACTCCTAGAAGGCAAATTAGGTAAGACCGTACTGATGTGAAAGGAAAGAAAAAGTAGCACTGTGGAAGTGGCCAGACCATGACAGTTGCTCTCAAAAAGAGTGAGTAGGTAGTTTTTTTTTGCACGGATGTAGCCAATTAATCAAGTGTGGAGTAGACTGGTGTATTTGTGAATACAGAGAACTCAGAAGACACCCAGCAGACAACTAAGGCACTCTGTGTCAATGAGAGTACCCAAAGACGTGATCCAGAAGGATCATAGAAACTCAAGAAGAAAGATGACAAAATCTTCAGAGATGTTCAAAATGAGTACTTGGCACTAGAAACATTTTGTCAAGGGCAACCTCCTTAGGAGTTTCAATTTCTCTTTTGGACTGTACTGCTCATCTCAGTAGCTTGCAGGGCAAACTTTATTATACTTTTCAGAAATATGATTGGTAGTAATTTAACCAACTTTCACGACAATAATGAAAATGCTGAAAAAAATTATATCTAATACAGAAATACAAACAGCTGCATGAGGATTCTCTATTGACAGCTCTTTTTTGTGATCTGTCAGTTAGCCATTTCTTAATCTGGCATTATGCTTTATTGTTAGTGTACTGTGCTGTATTTTGAATAATACTGTCATACAAAATGAAGTCATTCACCCTATGGGAGTCCAAATATAGCTATGCAACTGTTTTCTCAAACAATCATAATCTTGTCAAAGTATCATATGAAATTCTTTGAGAAAAACTAATTTTCAGAAAATTATCTTGATCTATTATGTTCTTCACTTTTCACTCCTTTTAAGCTGAATCCCATATGAGTACTCTCACCCTCTCCCTCCTAAAATTTGTATCACACAATCCAGCCTATGGTTCCAGCATTCCTATTTCCCTCTAATGAACGGTGGTACTACACGAACACTTCAGCAGTTCAGCATTTTCATGAAGTTGTCACATTTTCTCTGGCAAATAACATCAGGCAAGTAAATAACATCAGGAGGTGTCAATTCTTTAAAAACTCTGATAAAAAATCATTTTAAAAATAGTATATTTAGAAGATATTTATTCAAATCCTTTTTGTGTCCAGTTGACTGGTGGAAGGATGGTGATACAAACTCATAGATCATTGTTCTAAATGCAGAAAACTCCCTCATATAAATATTGAGCAATTCTGAATTTTCCTTATAATTAAAGCTTTGATCACGTCCAAGTGCTTCAGCAACAGAAATTCCAATTCTTTCTCCTTTTCATCTGGGTTCCTAGCAATAGTATGCAGCATTTTGACTCCTCATTTTCTTTGTCAAATATCAATTTAGTCTGTTTACATTTCCTTTAGTTTGACTGTACACTGTATTTGCATCCTAGTGAGGAGATTTGATCCCCTAGCTGTGACTCACATAGCATCTTATTTTTGCAACTCCCCCACTGGAAAATAGTCCAATGCTTTGCTAAAATAAAAATTCTATTGCACAAAGTTTTCTGCCTCCTCTATGTCCTTGCTCAGTTTCCAGAGTCCCAGCAGTCTTCCATTGTACATTCTGTAGATTAAAATCCTTGACAGAATCCACAGTTAGAACAACATGAAATGTGTAGAAGTATTAGAAATGCAAGTAAATGATGTTTTGAAGCAAAACTAGCTGATGTACAGTGTTAAAGACCTTCAAATGTAAATACTAGACATTTAAATAGGGGCCCGAACAATATTTATTGCACAATTAAATTTCATGTGTGATGTAATGGGGACACACTACAATTACATTGCTCTTTCATGCTTAAGCATCATTCCAGGTAAGCAGAAGACACTGCCTCCTTTTATGCTTTTATTTTGGTTAGCAGAAATTTCAAAATTGTCCTAAATGGGAAATGGAGCAGGGTTATATCCTAATACACGGTTCCTCTCGGGAGTCCAGAGTGTTATTGCCATGACCAAGCTCACTCAGCTTGTTGTAGCTGTGAGAAAATTGTAAAGAAGCATTTCTGCTGTAGAAAAAAAGGAAGGAGATGGGTGCTGAACAGCAAGCAAGGAGATCGATCTGCATGCTAAGCTAATGTGACTTCCCTGGTATCTGAAAATGTTCTGAAAATATTTTCAGGAATCTGATATGAGGTGCCAGAAAAACTGTCTCTGCCGGCAGTTAAGTGTTTATAATTGACAAAGGTCAGCTAGATTGCATGACTTTCAGTGATGGAAGAGTAAAACTCAACATATATATTAAGAGCATTCAAAAGTTATAGAACATTTTAAATCCATTAGCTAAAATTATCTTTCAAGATAATTTCAACAGGCATAAACAGTAAGTACATACTTTTAAGAGAATTTGTGCTTTCAAACTGTCTTAATGTTATAAAATTAAAAAAGCTGTAATTGTTGGGGGGGATGCTGATACATTCCAGATTGTGAACTGTTGGTGCCCCTGAAGGCAAAGTTGTTTCATAAACTTTAGCATCTTTAGGACTTTTTTTCCCCCCACACACAAATGCCAGGGGCATCAAAGCAAGATATTGTAAAGGTGACAAATGTGATGTTATCTCAACTGCTAGGAAACTGTTAAGAATGTACAAATCTTTACAAGGTATAGCTGTCTCAGCTTTACGTTGTTATACTTGTTGCATGAGTTGTTAGGATATAAGATGATAATAAGCACTTACTAATTTAAAATCTAATCCAAATACAATACTTAATCCTGAAAGCTAGGTGGATGTCTCATCAAATTTCCTCTGCTTTTTGTTCCAAAATTCTTGAAATGAGAGGGGTATATTTTGATGTGTTGAACAGCTGATCACAGCAGATTAGGTAATGTTAAGAGTAGCAGAAAACAGGGTGGGTTTTTTTTTCTGTTTAGGGGGCTTTTTAACACTCATATTGTGCTTAGAGACAAGAATTAATCAGATCTGGAAAAGAGCATTCATATTTTAATTATGCCCATGTTACTTATCTCCATTTCCCTCCCTATTCTAGGAATACCTATGATGATCTGAATAGTCATTTTGTAGAACAGAAATGTCTGCAAAGGTCCGGAATCACTCACTGCCACACAGCTCTGCTCCCAACACCGGACAGCAGGGTGAGTGCAGGCATTTGGCATGTAAACAAGACCTCTCTGTTTATACACATATTGTAAGTATTAGGTGCTAGTGAGTTGTTTCTAGCAGATGTAAAACATCCGGATACTGTTACATGTGGGGAAAAAAAAGGGTTGATGGCTTTCTTGGAATTAATGTTCACCCTTTTTTCTCATCTATACAGGAGAATGCAAATCTCTTGTAGCCTGGTACAGGTTGCTAAGACTGTTTCAAAGTCATAAGAAAGACTGTACAACTTCACAAATGCAAGAATACACAGCCAAGAAGGTCCACTGACCAAACACTTCAGTTAGACTTCATATTGTGTAGCATAGCCACACATTTCTATGCATGGTCAGAATACAGATGTTGTCTTTGGATTATGCAGATAAATGTGGGCACCCACCTGAACTTTGGAAGTGTCACCTGTCTTTAAAATGGCAGTTGAATAAGATCATAAAATAATTCTTTAGACACTTTGGACACAAAAGTAACTAAAATAACCAGTGCTTGCACTCTCAGTCTTGTCTGATGTGACTTGTAATGGTCACAGCGAAAGAAAGGATGTTGACTGATCTAGAAACATATCGAGTACCTTCTCTTAAAAAATGGAGAAAATGGTCCTTATTAGTAACTGAATTAAGCACTGAAAGTTTATCAACTGGAATACCTCTAGAGCCAGACAGAAAACAAAAGCCGAAAAAGAAATAATGAAGATACATATCTTTAAAATTCTTTGGAAGTGAAACTTCTATCTACTAGCTTCTGTTGGCCTACAATGCAGCATGTGTCAAAATATGTTTCATTATAAATTATTATCTACATTAACCTATGTAACTTATAATTTGAAAAGGCTATAAAAAGAAACAGATTGCATGCCTTTTCCGCCATCATTTTGTTTGGATGAAGCTATCTTGGTTTTACTACATTTTAAGTGAGCCTTTGGGGTTTTTTGTTAGGGTGGGCATTACCATCAAAGTTTCAGAACAATCACCTCTGTGACTTCAATGGCTCTTTGTTGCTAAAACACAGGTAAAATGCAGTTGCCTTTGACATAGAAAAGGGCAGCCACCTTCCAAAAAATGTCTGCTGAGAATGTCCAGACCAATCTGTACAGTAGCTCCAACAGCAGCCAGCAAGTACAGAATAAAACCAGGCAAGACAGCTGGAAAATAGCCAGGTGGCAGTCCTAATTTACACATATGCAGCAGCTCTTACATTTAATAAACCCACATAGCTCCATGGCACTGTGCCGAGATACATTAGCTGAAAGCCCACATAGCCATTTTTTTCAGTGCTAACTCCTTTTATCATGTCTGCTGCCTTCCAAAAAGCATATGCAGTGTCCACCAGCTTGACAGAAACACACCTTTCATATGTAGAGAGGCTGTACTTGTTGCAGAGCAATGCACACTGGGATCCCAGTGGGATCACCTGGCTTTTCCATACTGTAATGACAGCTTTCATAGTGGTATTACAGTACTCCACTGCTTTCTGAAGGAACAACCATTTAGGAACTAATGGTTCTAATCCCAAACTCACCCACAGATCAGGTGACTAAACCTTTTTTCGTATTTATCTCAGACTTCTAATTATTTTATGTTCAAAAAAGGTGAAGTACTGTAGTGGAAATAGATATTACTGCTCAAAGTCATCACAGACTAAATAAGCCATAGAAAATGGCACAAATAATACAGTAAGATCATATGCAAATCTGTGATGTAGATTTTTTGTGGAGCAGGAATACGAGATTTTAACGTGATTTCTATTGTCTTCCACGATGCTGCTCAGATGCATTTTCCACCTTTATTTGTCTGACGTTTTCTCCTATTGCTGCTCTTAAAAAGCCCACAGCAATGGAGAAGAAAAGCAAACATACTATTTTATAAACAACTATGGCACTGAATAATCACTTTTAAATTATTTTCTTAGTATTAGCAGAAATCTGTCTGAAAGGCTCAGTAGCATAGTGGTATAACAATACAGCAGATGGTAGTTCATATTTTGCAAAGGTACTTTTCATGGGTACACTGCATTTATTTAGCCAGACAAGGAGAAATTTAGGTTAGAAGAATAATGACAGTTCGTTCTGTCTGTGGCAGGAAGCAGTAATGAAGCAATTTGCCAAGTCAATTACAGGGGTGATGGTAAATGTCTTCTTGTTGTGTGAGAGAAGAGATAAGAAAACAAGAGATACATTTTATGGAATTCTTTCTAAGCATTCTTCAAATTCCTCCACCTGCCACTGACAGTGACTTTAGTTGCTGACCAGCATTCCTTTCAGGAGCAAACAGATGGCTGGCATTAAAAAATCTCCACCCTTCTGTGTTTGGATCAGGACCAATTCGGTGCTGACATGGTGAGTTATACATTGAGTAGAAAGAATACAATGGTCAACAGGATAATGGAAGCAGAAAGAATGTTTTCTAATAATACCATTTCTTCTCTGAAAGGCTGTTCTTTAAGTAGTCAGAATGTCTGACATCAGAAGTCGTTATGTGATGATACTAAGCTTACATTTAGTTGTCATTAAAGTGGCATTGCTCTGGGCAATGTCCCCTGTATGGATTTGCTTTCTTGGAAGATCAAAGAATTGTATGAGACTGTGTCATGCTTCACTTACAAACAGTAGGATTGTACCTTGTGACTAACACAATCATTGTATTTACTCACTGGGAAAAACCCTCCCATTCATTCATCACACCTGTGCAGATAGTTACTGACACCAAGAAATAGCAATAGTATGTAGTAAAAACATGTGTGTGAATAATCAGTGACATTGTAATCAGTGAAATGACCATGGGGACATGCTCTTTTAACTAAGATTGCTAAAATTACACATTTAAATGCTGCTTCAAGACATGGCCACTGTCCCCACTTTCCTTTTTTTAATCTAGCTGACCTGAAACCCACACTCACAGGGGAGTACTGATGTATAGACCTCCTGGATCAAAATGCTCCAGTCACTGCTCAGTCTGTCCTTTTGGGAATGCTGCAACAAATCAGGAGAAATATATTTATTCTAAAGTAACAACTTCTGTCATATCTTTGAACTCCAGTGATGGGCTGATTCCAAAGGTCTGCAGTCTGTTCCTTCCTCTAGCAGTTATCAAGTATATTGAGCAGCCATGGAGATCACACCAGACACTTTTCCTCGCCCCTATGCAGAGATACTAGACTGAAGAACCCCCAACATGGTGCGTGTTTTCTGTACTGGCTGCTCATTGCTTTACTGAGAGAAAAAGAGACCTTTTTTTGGTCTTTTTTTTTCCCCCTCCTGTGTTTTGTTACTTGTGTCTCAATCTGCTCAGAACACAGATTCTTTGATTCTGGGATGAACTGAACTCTATATGGACTGTACTGGGATTTCAGGATTCTTCAGACAATTAACCTAAAGCCATTTTCTAAGGCTGTAGCACATTTCCAATGAAACAATGTAAGTGCAGACCAACTGAACTGAACCTACCTACAGCCTTGGTTCTATCAGAAGATATTTATTCCATCCATACAAGCTTCTGTCCAGAGGGTGTTACACTTGCTGATATTGCAACTACACGTAAAGTAAAAACACATTTGTGATAGATTTGTGCTTATAAGGTCAATAATATAAACTCTAGTAGTTCTTCAGGTTGAGTGAAGATGGATGGATGAAGAATACAGTATTTTGTTACCTGGACTCATCAAGCTATGTTTTCAGGCACCTGACTGATGACCTTTATGAACCAAAGCCATATATACATAGAGATGAGTGTAAAGTGGCTTATTCTCAATTACTGTCTTTAATATTGTTCCTTTTAAAAATACATGTAAGTGCCCATTCTAGCTGTGTGACAACCACAGTTAGGAAATCGTCTCTTCTGACTGTGGAATGACACTATTTACATATCAAAGTTCAGAGGAATTAGTAAACAAAATATAAAATTCTGCATGCTATATTGAATAAGATGCACTACTATGACAAGCATGAGGACCTAGCACTCATATCAGCATGTTTTTTTGTTTGCAAGTGCCACGACTTTTTAACTGTTGTATTGGATAATATCAATCTGAAATAGAAAAGATTGTTAAAAGACTCAAACAATTTTAGCATCATGTGAGTTTTACAATACACCCTTGGGCTCACGCCACTTGTGCTTATTCAGACAAAATGCAACTGTAAGCAAAATAGGCTAAATAACTGATTATTAGACCTCAGATGTTGCTTCGTTTTATGAGAAAAAGTTGATAAAAAAGTCCTGAATGCTATAAAATATGTATTAGCTATGCAAGTAGTACTAATGACTTTGAAGAAAGCCTTTTAGTCTCCCAAGTAAATATATAATTAGGCAGTTTTTATGTACTCAGGAGATAAGAACAGGTTGAAGAAACTGTTAAGGCTCTTTGGTAACTTAGATAAACTTTTCTGTCTACTGTCTGTCTACTTTGGAAATAGCTTTTTACGCAGTGCAGGGAAAGGCACTACATAACAGCAACAGCATCTATGGTGGTATGTGGATCAAAGGGTAACCTGAAAGGTTTTTCGATCTGCCAAAATCTCACCTAAACTTGATATGCCCTGATTTAAAACTCTGCTATGAATGTGGTCTTATAGTTCTTTTTGTTGTCCATAGCCTACTATTTTCCAAGAGCAGCAGACAATACAGACTGACATGGCTAGACTGAGGCAGTGCTCATGTAACTCTGGTTCGATTTCACAATAAATTCTGCAAATTCAGTTTGAGCTGCACTGTGAGATATACAGGAGCCCTTAACTAAGCTCAGTGGTACTCTGGGACAGTACATCTCTCCAACAAAACAATGTTGTCCCAGGGTGTACAGTTCATCCCAAATGTCATCTTGCAATTAAGATATTCTCTGAGTTGCAAGTCCATTGAATCCTTGCAATTTGGGCCTTCTTGTCTTTTGTTTATATTTATAGTTCAAGTTGGCTAGAATAGAGCTTGTCTTTTCATTCTGTCCTACAGAACCTATTTTCATCAGGCTGTGAGCTACATCTGGAATTTCCACAATCTTTGACAACAGAAATAGGGACTATTAACATGAATCATCTCAGCCCTAAGTACCAGTGATGTATCTACCTGCTAGTTACTTCAAACCATAAAACAAATGTTATTCAAAATAATCCAGATGATGGATTCTACTGGACACAGCCTGTCAGGTTGTGCCATCTTGCCTGTCATCTCAGCAAGAGCAGGATGGATGCACAAGGGGATGAGCCAAGAGTGGCAGTCCCAGGCACAGTAAGGAAATAAGTCATGTTTGGGACCCATCCAGTCAGGAACAGCAGGAGGCAGGGCCAGAGACTGGACTGGAGAGAGGGCAAACTACAGTGCAGCTCCAGGGTTCATCCAATAAGTCAGGAACAGGGCTGGGCTGGGCACAGGCTGTTCTGAAAATCCACTGTTCCTATGAAAAAACAGATATTTATGCCCTTGCTCCCCATCTGATATCTTACAAACTGCCCTTAGGATGTCTCTGACTCTGTTAGCATGAATACTCATAACTATACCTACTCATGGACATTATTACTCAGCCTTATGAATAACCATCAACAATCACTGCTTCTTAAAGACTTATTGTACCACAAATTTGTCCAGCACTTACTCTGACATATAGAGCTTTCAAATCAGCTCAGTATATTCAGATGCCAGATTGTGACAAGCATCTTTTCTAACCATTTACTACTAGCACAGGAGTAAAACAATCCCTGTCTTTTACCTGCCATGAGCTCTCAGCCTTAGATTCACTGCTCTCTGCAGATTAACTTCCCCTGAGATTCTGAACCACCAGCTAGTCTCAGAAGTATTATAATACCCTGGGTTAACTTAACTTACTTAACCACAGATTCTGAGAATGCTGACATCTTGGTGGAGAAACAATATAAACATTTTTGGCCCCAGGCATGATGTCTTCAAATAGTATGACCATCTCCCATTCTCTGGACAGCTTTCAGTAGCATGTTCAGTCAATCCATTACTTAACTACATTCCAAATCCAATTAGCTCTTCAATAAAGTGTTCTACTGTTACCCATCAATATTGTATCTGGTGACTTTCCAGGGACAATAAAAACTTTTAGCAAGGTCCTTGGTGTATATCAGGAAATATTTAACAGCACTCAAGTGTTCCTAGAAGTGAAACAGGAGAGCACAGAATGTCTGGAAACTGAAATAGAGAGATTTGCATCAAGGTGTAAAACACAGAATTGAATTTAAATGCTTAATTATGTTGTCTATTAGTAGATATTTTCAATGTTTAAAACAAAGACAGGAATTCACAATAGTAAGTGAGTGAAACAATGGTAAAATAAGGAGGTTTTTTTCCTGTTACTTCTAAATATTTCTTAAGATAATTTATGTTTCTACCTCACAAATTACACTTGGAAAACTGCACTTATTTGATTTGGTAGACTGTAACTGCAAATGCAGCTGTTGAAAACTGAATTGTTTATTCTATTTCTGTGCTTTCCTGGCTGTGACCAGATGCAACCAGCTGTTAACCACTTGCTTTTCTCTGCTCATCTCCTGGCAACATGGTGATCAACAAGCCCTACAACATGCTTATAGCTAACTAAAAATAGGAAACAGTTTAGACATTTATTTCCAATCCAATGATCTAGTGATGCAGTATTTATTTAAGATCATGAATCTGTTCATAGATTGATTTTAGTATGACTAAATTTGTATTTAAAGTTATATTATACTTAATAATGAGCTTAAATATGTGCTAAACTAAGCATCTGTAAAAGAAAAACACAGGCAAAAGACACAGACAGCATGTTTTGGTATATGCACTGGTCTTGCAGTAAATGCTTTAGGATATGACCGAAACCACTCAAGGCACTGATTACATTCCCATAGGTAATACAACATTTGTTCCTCTCTACCATATGGTACACAACTGAGTTTTCCTGCATGTCATTTAAACACTGGATTATTATGGGCTCCTCTTAGGCTTTTCAATACCATGATAGCACCTCAGAACTTTACAAATGGTAATGAATTTATCTCACATCCCTTCTGTGGGTAAGAATTCTTTTTATGGAAGAATGCCAAAACAATCAAAATGCCATTAATTCTGGATGTCCATTTTGTTGCCCATGTCCCCTCTTTTTTATAATATTTAACATGGTACAATTACAGAAGCCAGATAGAGCTGTAATGCTTAGCATTTTTTTAAGCCTAGGCCCAAAACCATTGTGGCTATTTGAAAATAAAGAACACGTAATTTCTCCTTAACTTTGAAAATCTGTATAAGCACAACTTGCCTTGCAGCAGGAGGACTGATATAAAATTGACTTTTTACAGGGCATTTTCTTACTTACTTGATCTTGAGATCTTTTTCCTCTTTCAGCAATATTCTGCCTCTTTCCACTTTTGCAGTCTGATCAGTGTTATAAAGTGCAAAGTGTTACTCAGAATTATTCTGGAGGAGGACATCGTTTGCACTGCGCAAACCTGGAACTCTAGAGTAAAAATAGAACATGTTGCCATCAAGAGAGACCATGACATAAACAGGCAACAGCTGAACTAGGAATGCACAGTTATTTTTAAATGTGAAGTTTCCTTGTAAATTTAATGTTTAAGATGGATTTTGGGGCATAACGAGAAATCAGATCCTCAATTATCATTCAACACTGACACTTACATAGTTTATCACTTGAAGGAACTGTGATTACTACAAAAAAAATGTGCATTCCAGGAGAATAGACTTTGGACCAACTGATGAACTCCAAAGATAATTCCATATAGCCTCTCTTCAATTTACACAACATGGTGAAGCTATATGCTTTTGCAAACTAAATTTGGATATCACCAACCTAAACCACCTGTATTTAGTTGTTATTACTGATTCATGAAAGAATTATGAACAGAAGGCCTTTTCTACAGATATTACAAATGTGGCTTTCAAAGGAAGAATTTTTTTGTCTTTCAAGCCCAAACTAGTTTGACTAGCAATGAAGAAAGTTGACTCTGCAATCCTTAGTGACTTCAAACCAACTAAAAAGCATATCAAATCTCTCCTTCCTGAACAAGCTCATTTGGAAGTTAGCCAAAACCCATGAATGTTCATCTGTGTGAAGTTAGGAAAGCAGACTTGGCATTTGCTGGATTCATACCAAGATCCAGAATTGAACACACCTTAGTAGACCTGGGAAGGGTCTACTACAAATGCACAGGAATTGGATACTTGGCCCTCATTTTGGATTTCTTTCCAGCTTACCTTCATCAACCATAAAATCTTATTGCCTTATTGAGAAGAAACGGGATGATACTACCTCCATGTGCAAGAGGTTCCTGGTTTTCTCTGGAATGACACACTCAAACACAGTAATAGTGCTAGAGTCATATCTTTTTCTGCTTGTTCCAGAATTTTACATGCAACATCAATTGAACAAACTCAGTGTCAGCAACAAGTGGATAAAAAGCATCTGTAAATTTTCCTCTATTAACATTTGACTACCTCATTATTATCAGCACTATCTGTTGCTAGGTAAAGAACAGAAGACTGAAACCGAACCTCAGGAAGATAAGAGGCATAATGATAAAAATCATTTCATTTCAGTGAAAAGCATTTCAAAAGTTTGTAGGTAAGGTGGGGGGGGGCTTTAATGATTATTTACATGTCCAATTAACCACTAAACCTGCAGCATGAGTAGTGCTTGCTATGATCTCCAACTGGACAGGATAATCTTTTTTCAGATTATTATAAGCTATCTCAGTTATTTCATTACCCATCACAAAACCCAGGCACCTTACGAGTTTTTTATGGTGGTTTTTTTTTTTTTTTTTTGTGTGTGTGGTTTTTTTTAAATTGTTGTTATTGTTTCTGGTTGCTTGGTTTTAGTGTTTTTGGGGTGGGTTTTTTGCTTTGCTTCGTTATGTTTTATTTTTCTGTTCACAAGAAACATGATCATGAGCATCTAAAGCTCACTCATAATACTTAAATGCTTAGAAGCAGCAACTGTGATATGGCAATGCTTGTGCCACATCTGTATCATCATTAGCTGCTTTCATCTAGATTCCACTTTCATAACTCATTTGCAATGAGCAAGGGTCTGCATGTCATTCCAGATTGGTTCTTGCAGAATACTCTCCTTACTCCTACAGAATACCTTGTAAATTCATGGACTCTTTTTTTAGCCCTAGGCAATCCATACTCCAGCTTTCCATTTCCTAGATGTATTAAACAATTTGGATTAAAAATGTGACTAGGAAATATCCTCTTGTGCAGTGAATTCTCACAACGAATACAACACTTATGTTCATAGGAAATTCCATTCTGTCAGAATTTTCACGGAAGATGTACTGAACATGGTCAAGCTCCTTTAGGAAGTAATTTCTCAGTATTCTTATACAGGGCTTCTTGAGACATCTTCTATAGTGTAAAAATAAACAATATAT
>NW_008692821.1:9947-39190 GCF_000695815.1 Acanthisitta chloris | reverse complement strand
CTCTTTGTTAGGAATTGCAGTGACAGGGCGAGGGGTAATGGGTTGAAATTGAAGGAGGGGAAGTTTAAGTTAGATATTAGGAAAAGGTTTGTTACTGTGAGGGTGATGAGACACCGGAACAGGTTGCCCAGGGAAGTGGTGGCTGCCCCAAACTTGGCAGTGTTCAAGAACGGGCTGGATGAGGTTTCTAGTTGGGAGGTGTCCCTGCCCATGGCAGGGGGTGTTGGGACTAGATGATCTGTAAGGTCCATTCCAACCCCTAAAATTCTAGGATTATATGATTGCCTGTTCCAAGGCGGCCAATGCTTGGCCAGTCCTCTGGTGCTGTGTGGAGAGGTTGCTCTCAGTCCTCAGCCAAACCAGCAGCAGCTATGGAGAGGAGACTGAACTATGGAGAAAAGACAACATGACTGTGAGCTAAGTAGCCTGAGCTAGGCATGCAAGGGTGAACTGAAGGTGTGATGTGGTCCTGCCTTAATGGGGAAGAGTTGGAAGAGCTGCACTGCAGAGCAGAAAGGATGTGAGAGAGTGGACAGGAGTGCTATGATGATGATGTTGGGGAGGATGTAGGGCATTGTGCAGGACCATGGAACAATGTAGACTTTAGGAGCTCTGTTTATCATTCAGAGGAAGAGATGAGAAGAAAATGAGGGTGGCAGAGAATAGTTCTGTTTCCTTTTGTGATGAAGTGGGATTTCAATGCAGGGCGCAAGATCACATTTAGGGCCAATATAGCTTTGCAGGCTCTTTCACCAAGAATGTTTTTGTTTCTTTGAAGATGAGATTACCAAATGTGACAGAGCTGTCTGTCTCCATGGTAGCAGAGCAGGCTATGGAGGGGACAAATGCAAACCCGAGTTTTCATTTTGACTAACATTGTTTTCTCAGGACTTCCCTGCACTGGGACACTTTGAAATGTTAAAATGAAATAAACTAATGCACATATGCTAAGTTGCACTAAACCTCTATGTGCATGCTCTTATTTATTGTAACTTAGGTCACCATATCTGAGCCTTCTGTGAAATAAATCTGCCTTTCTTATAAATGAAAATGTAATTCAGCCTTGCTTACGTATGTTGTCTGGTTAATTTGTCTTGACAAGACATTTTCCTTAGTGCCTTATGTAAATGAAGCCTTAAGTGAAGACAGGATTGGAGTTGCATTGTTGGGCAACAAAGATCCCAAGCTTAACTGAGAGTGGTGTTAGTGTATGATAGGACCAGACGTCAGCTTCTCCTTAGGAAGCCCTTGTTGACATAGATCTAAAAATATCTCCTTCTTGATGCAGACAGTCATATCTATTACAGGGCATTTCGATGTGCCTTTTTGAAAAATTTTACAGTGAGGCAATTCCGGAAATATTTGGATGCTTCATATTTCCTTGATCCCCGCCAAACTGGTTTCAGGCCTCATTACGGTAGAAAAACTATAAGACCAAAGCCTGAGTTTACATATCAATTATCTATAAAAATCATGTCGGGAAGTTTGGGACATCCATGATAGACAAATAAAATTAACTGGCAAATATTTTTCACAAATATATGGGCACTTCTTTCAGTGTGGAAAGTCATGGTGAAAATGTCAACTGATCTTGTCTTACAGGATTTGTTACATGATGTTTGACAAGGTAGAATGAATATGGAGTCTCATCAAGAAAAAGTATTATAGAAGTGACTCCACTAACTGGTGGAGTTCAGTATTTCTTATTTTGTGATAATGAGTAGATACATGACTTTGAATATGTCTTAAATACTTGCATTTAGTTTGTTTTAGTCTTTGAAAATGCAAAAAGCAGCTAACACACTGTGACAGTGATCCCAGCTATAGGTAGTCTTGCGTACCCAGAAACCAAGAAGTATTTCCCACAAGAACAGTAAGTAAGATAGTTAAGATCTTTGATCAGTTAAGAATTCAGTACACACTGTTCATGTCATAAGAACCTCCCACCCTCTGTCTGAAAGGACATTCCCACAGGATGACGAATACAGGTGACACCCTTGTTCATAAGCAGGTGCTGACTGATTGGCAGAAGTCAGTTGAGTTCTGAAGGTGGAGATGTGGCAGAACCACAAGAGCCAGCAACAGTTCTTTGAAGGATCCAGAGCTGAAGAATCCTAGGATTGGCTGTGTTTTTCACACGGTATAAGAATGTCTGTTTGGACCTGGATAATATTCACATTTTCTAAAGAAAATGTTTCTCTAAGCCCCAAGGAAAATAAGAGATAAACCCCAGGAGATTCCAACTAAAATACAATTGTTGCAATGAATAAAAGACAGAATCACTAAAAGGGTAAAGAAATAGATTATACACTGAGGCCACCTACTGGGTATTGTTGAAATAGCAAAGCAAATGGTAGAAAAACCGGAGTCAATTGGCACAAGTCCAAAACAAAATAAGAGAACTATCTTGCTCTTAAAAACAAACAAGTAAGCAAAATCAAAAACAACAAAAAAAAAAGAGGGGGGACGTGGGTGGGGAGAGGGGAACCCCCCCAAAAAGAAACTAGAAAAAAAAGAGATAGAAAATCTATGTTTTGGAAACTCAGAATTTTTTTAACCCTTTAAGAAGTTTCAGAAAAAGAAACTGATTTTTGTAATGGACAGCTTCTCCTTCCTTCCTTCCTTTTAAAAGAATCTGGAAGACCACTTGTAAAACAGTTAATTCTTGTGCTTTAAAAAATCCTGTTGAAACCAAATGGTAGAGGATATCTATAATGGTATGGTAGGAAAATTACAACTAACCATTATATACCCAAGTTATTCCTTTTAACTTATTCATTAAAATGAATTTAGTCTCTGTATTGGTTAATGACAATGTAAGAGAAAGTTGCTCGGAGGAGAATGCAGCAGTAAAATTGGTGTGCTAGAGCTTCTTAGGCTTTGTAAAAAGACATTGGTCTTACCTAATTGTCTTATAATGAAATTTGCTTTTTCAATGTATGTTTATTCCTTGGTTTTAAGATACCACTGTTCATGAGCAAATTCATCAGTCCAGGAAAGTGTTTGCACAGACTGTGTAGAGTCAGGGGAATATGAACAAATGTAATACATTTTCAGCACTGCCTTGAGGAGAACTTTGTATAAGCTTAGCCTGGTGGTTAAACTAAGATTTACACGAGCTGAAGGTGCTTGATGTCTGATCTTTTCTGCCACTTGACTTGCAAAAAACCTGTCTAAGAAATAACCTATTTTTGGAAGATGGCATGCCATCACCAGATGATACCTACCTTTTAGGCATTCCTTTTCCTTTCCACAGCCCTTCCCTCTGTTGATATGGAAAGTGTGAATGATTAAAGCATGTATAGAAACTTGCTCGTTGATTTCACTGCAAAGTTCACAGTGAAATATAATCTTTGCAGAAAATTCTTATTCTACAACCTGTACCAATACAATATTTAGCAATTGATCATCATAAATGTCTTTTGGTTACACCAGATTTTAAAAATATCAAGGATTTGGCAGAGGAAGATTCTCCTTCATTTCAGTGGGGAAGGTGGCATTAACCTGATCCAAATGCTAATGTGTCGCAGGAAGTTAGGCTGCAGGCTCCACGTGAGATACTGCTGATGGTCCTCCACTGGTGGCAAGAGCAGTGCTGTGACCACAGTCCTGCTCTGTGAGCCCTTGTGGGTGGGACACAGACTTTGCATGCCAAGGGAGATCATGGCATAGGAGAGATGGTGTGGTACTTTGCTGTAATGTGTCAGAGATGGACTTTGGTGTGTCAGAGGGTGAAGCAGAAGCAGGAAATTCTGTACAATGTTCAGCTTATCTGAGAGAAATGGTTTTGAGTGGGATGAAAAGAAGGTTAGCTTCTAGGCTTGCCCTCCTAGAGATTTTGGGGAAAACTCTGATTTAGTAATTGCTGGATACATCAAGACAAAGTGGGCTATGGGATTTAGAAAATAAATAGAACTCAACTGAGTGGAAAATAAGAAATTCCAGCCTTCCTGACTGGGTGTGATTTCCCCAGGCAATGTCATTGGAGGGAGCACAGTGCATCCCCTCCTTTTAGCCTGTATGCACAGCTCAGTCTATGAAAAACTCAATCCAGTCAGAGGGCTTTCCATCCAGTAGGACAGGCAAGAGACCACCTGGTTATCCAGAAAAAAATTTTGGACAGTTTTGACCTCAGTTGTCATGGTTTCTGCTTCTGGTTGTTTCATAACTAAATATATGTGGAGAATACAGAGCTCAAGTGCATATTTCACAATTAAAATAGAACAACATGGACATGTTACAGACATGGCCACATTGATGAGGAGAAGTCTGAGCAAAACAGTCTGGACAAATGATAGAGGAGAGGCACCATTTTACACTCAAAGCATCTGAGCAGTGCTCTGTGCTTGCTAATATCAAAATATCAGAATCAGGGAAAAGCACTGTCAAGGCTGAAAGTCTGCTGTGTGGTTTTTCAAGCATTTCACTGCAGATTTATGGTTGGTAAACTTGGCTTCTGAATTACTGGGATGTATTCAATTTTTTAGCTGGCTTCAGTATGTTGCTGATCTTTTATGCAGTATTTTTTCTTCAGAAAAGTTTCCAGTTCCTAGTGAATGGATTGTAGATTTAAGTTCTTCTGTTTTCTTCCCTGAAAATAACAACATGCTGGTCTTTGACCAGTCTGCAAAGTGCAAATCTAGCTTTCAACATATGTGCTACTTGGTATTTACTGGAACCAATTACCAATGTGAAAACATATTCAAAACCTCATACAGTATAACCATGTATACTCATGATCTCGTTGAGTGGCTTTTATCTTTCTGAATTAGGTGAAGAACACATTGTCATGTCAGGGAACAACTATCTGGTATCTCATAATTAGACTAGCAGTTTGTACAATGCTTGAGCACTGGAGAATGCCCCACTTCACATAGCTTATGTGGTAAATTCATTCTTTGTTTAAAAAGACATAGTAAGGCTGGATTAATATATTCCATGGAAAATCTTCATAAACTTGGGAATTACTCCTTCAAACTGCACGTAATGTTGAATGAAAGTAATGCAGATGCTTATGCAGGAAGGTCTCTACCATGGCAGAGGGAGACTTACAGGTTGAGTAGCAGCCCTATTGCAAATGACCTGGGGTTACAGGGAACAATTAGGAGTCAAATTTGAGCCAAGACTGTGTTCTGATCAACACTAAGGTGAATTGCATAGTGGGCTACACTGTGAGGAACATGGTCATCAGGTTGTGGGAGGTTATTTTCCTTATCTAATAATAAGGTGTAATAACCACAGACTGTGGTCTGGGATATTCAGGATGGACACTAGAAAAAACTTCTTTATTACACTGACAGTGCAGCAGTAAGGAGTGAGTCCAGGTAGACGGAGGAATCTCCTTCAAATTTTCAGATAGCCAAAGCCCTGGATGACCATGTAGTGCTGAGTGGAAAGCTGGGTTAAAAACCTCCAGAGATACCTTCTAGTTAATGTGCCTGTGATTCTGCAATAAGCCTCATGAAAAAGAAAGTTCTGCCTGCCTGAAGTGAAAGCTGGCAAAGTTCAGTTGTGATTAGTACAGCCCATGAGTATTTTTCATGTGATTTAGGAATTATTCCAAACACAGTGACATCATTCACACAGCTCCGGACTGTACAAAGAATCTCTGCTATCATTCTTTGGCTGTTGATAGATGTCTATATGGTACAAATTTAAAGCAGAAGTATCTATGAAGCCCTTACAGTCCTCATCCCAGGTTACTTGTGGGTATGTGCTCCATAAGAAGAATAGAAAACACCTCTGCACTGTGAGGTTTTTTTAAGAGTTCTGCAGCAAGTGGCTTGTGAGTCACAAGAAGGAAGTGATCAGTCACCACAGCCTTCCCTGCATCCTCCTGGGAATGTGAGAAGATGCATCATATCCTTGGTTTTCATCTTCATGTATGAGTGTCTGCATCTGTAATAGTAAACAGCATCAGAGCCTGAGCACTCTCCCATGCTATGCTGTAGCATTATTAGTAGGTTTTGCCCTTATCAGTCAGGACTCCCCCGAACAGTGAGTGTGTGGCCATGATTTTGAGGACAGCACAGGCCAGGGATGGTTCCCTGAAGCCAACCCATTTTTGAGAGGAAGAGAATTTAGATTTGCATACCTCAGTGACTTGACATCCTAATTATTATTTGTTGCAACATAAAAATGCCAAAAGTTGCATATATCTGCGAGGAATCTAGTAAGAGAATGTGATTTCTCATATGTCTCACTAGACATAGTTCAGTCAGTGGCAAACATTGAAGTGTTGCTAGTAGATTCAAGTACCATAAAAACTGCTCACCTAGTGTCTAATATTTTATAACAGCTTGCAGCTGATCTTCTTGTGAAAAGAAGCTGTGATGATATACACATTTGTACCTATAGTGTATTATGTTGCTAGTACCATTTGATGTTTCCCAGATGTTTTAGAACAGAGTCTCTATTCACCTTCTTCATGGCACCCTTGATTTCTTGACCACTTATATTCTCAACTGTCTCCTCTCCAGGTTTATTAATCCTAATCTATTTTACCTCTTCTTTATAGGAAGCCACTCCACAGTTCAAAATTCTACATGTTAGGTTTCTCTCTACCTTTTACTTTCTGCTATGCCCTTTCAGTCATGGTCTTGGTATTCATAATACACATAATTGATTTTACCCAGGGGCATAGTGACACTTTTTTTGTCTTGTTCGGTATTCTTTTCCTAATAATTCATAGCATCTCCCTGAGTTTTTTTTAAATAAAACATTATTCAACACTTATATTTGATGTTTGTGTTGATAATTTTATGTAATTGCATATTATATCTTAAAATCTCATTCTCTAGTAGTAATAACCCATTTGGGGACCTAGCTGGATTTGTTTGCAAAGTTAGGATTGTGTTTTCATGTGTCATTTTACATTTGTTTACAAAAAAGTGATTTCCTCTGCTATTTTTCTCCTTAGTCACTCATCTCTTGAGGCTCTTCTGTGGTTCATTTTCAGGCCTCATGATGCTGCACAACTGCATCAGCAGCACACCATGTCTCCTTCTGAGTCACACCTTTGTGTGGTCATTTCGGATATGATGAACACTTTGGACCTGAGCACTGTGTAGTTTGTGACAGTTGGCATTTACTCCTGTTTTTTTTGGAACAGCTGTAATGGCAAAAGGGCTTTTCCTTTTTATGTCAGTGTAATTTTTTTATTCTTGTCAAATATCTTTTTTGAATCTGTATAAACTACATTGACTTTTTCTCCCTTGTCTGTAGATCTCTTGATTCCTACAAAGGAGAGCAATAGATCTATAAGGCAATGTAATAACTTTCATAAAATATATTAAATTCTATCTTTATTCTGTATTTCTGGTGTCAGTCATTTGCTGGAAACAGATATTGCCTCTGCTTAGTATAGGCAGAGACAAATTGAATTATTGTTATGAATGGAAATGGACACCTGTAAATGCAGAAAAATTACCTGTTTCTGGAATATATCATTTATTTGATTTGTTTGCATTGCTTTAATGATCTTCTGACATAATTGCAACAAATTATAAATTGCACATCTACCATTCATGGTTTTCTCAGTCAAGAAGTATTGCTTATTCAAGTTATATTTTACCATAAAAAAATTCTTGAGTACTTATGCAGAGGAAACTAACCATTAGTACAGAGAAATTATTACTTTTTCTTGTTCCATTTCAATAAACACATGCAAAATATAAAGCAATCCTACAGCAAATCTGTTTTGACCAAGCATTAGTTTGTTCTGTCCTGTGAACAATCTGTCATGGCAGAAAAAAGAATTGGGGAAAAAAAATTCCTGACGGACTCATTGCATTTAATTACTAAATCTTCAATCTTCATTGTGATCAATTAACTGAAGAAAGTGAAATGTCAGACACTGCAGAGCTCAGGTGTGGATGACATGTCAGCCCCCAGTGAGATCCCACAAGCAAGCACTTACTCTACAGAAGAAATAGGATTACTTGACATCAGGCCTGGCTGCTGACATACAGAGCCATTCAGCTTGAGTGGCTTAGTGTCACTAACATTAATAGAAATGACTACTTAGTACATTCACAGTACTTGAGATGTTCAGCCATGAAAATAAGTTGTTTCCTCTGAAAGGGAGAGATGCTGGAAAATGCATTATGTTACTTCAAGTCCTTTCTGCAGGCTTGCCATGATGAGTAATGGCTAGATACTATAGGTCTGCTCACATGTGGAGTTCAAGAATAATCTCTCTTGGGTGTTTTTTATCATCAAGTGAAACTGATCAGGTGATATAAACTCAAGTACTAGTAAAAGGTAGATGAGATGCTGCTCTATTACTTACTCCATACAACCACACTGCTGTTTCTGTCTTGTTGGCGCTGTACTTGGACAAAGTTAGTCCTAGGATGAAAAACAGCTGTGTGAAACAGAACCCATGCAAGAATCATGATGTGAGGAAAGCCTTTCTGAGGAGAGCAAAATGCAGTCTACTTTGGAGTTAGTCGTTCCACATCTGTAATTGATCAACTGAATCTATAATTTAGAAGTCCTTTTGCATTCCTTGATTGTGCTAAGTTTGGACATAGCATTACCCATGAGTAATGCTTTCTATAAGCTTTGATTGGCTAGAAGACCCCATCCCATGCTGGCAGACGATGACACATTACTCAGTTATTCATGCTTCACTTGCTTCCTGGCTGGACTACAAGAGTCTGTTGTATTTGGTCACCAGGCTTTCAGCACTTAGAACAATTCACCTAGAATAAAAAGCCCTCAGCTATGCTGCTTATTTTGAGAGTATCATCAGACCTGTCCTCAGCTGTCTACAGTCTCTTCCCACAAGGAAGTTGAAGGCAAGATATGGTTCTTCTCATCACAGCAGGGTTTTCCATGATGGCCAAAATGTGTCTAGAGCTTAGTATTGACAATTGCACTCATCTGTCCATGAAGATCATTCCCTTTACTCTCTATCTCCACCTCAGTAGGGGTAAATGCAGTCATAAAAGTTATCTGTCTGGGAGACAGAATGTTCTTGGAGACCTCTGTGAAATTGTGAAATGAATATCCTGAAATATGAGGACAGTCACAAACCTGACCTTCCATTCAAAGTTCGAGGCACATTTATTTGACCTTCTCTAGCAAATACACTGAGGCAACATAATTGTTTATAATAAAACCAACTGCCAAATAGACGAGACTTCACTGCCCAAGCATCTTCTCTTGGGAAGAAGATGAGAGAACAAACAGCATGCAGTTAGCAGGAAGTCATGCTGCTTAATGCCTTTTGGAATGACTCTCCAATGCCATGCTAGTGAGTGAGGTACAAAGAACTCTTGCAAAGCTGACGTGAAAGCTGCTCAGAGCCTAGTTCTCATGCTGTAAGCTGTTCCTCATGCAACCTTGATATGATACCTGCTTCTTGTAACAACATGTAAATCGTGTTGAGAAAGCAAATGCACCATTTCCTTCACATTTGGTTCTGCAATGTGAACATTTGCGATACTGTCATAGGATGGGATGTACAGACTTGACATTTTTCTCTTGTTGAAACTTTTATGAATGAGGCCCAGACCCTGCAAAAGCACCCCTGGTTCTCTGTGCTCAGCCTCAGACTCCTTACCCACTGAATTCCAGCTTTCGCTCCTTCTAACAGCTGTCTAACCTTTTTGTCAAGGTTACAGCTTCCTTATCCATGACAAGAGCTCTTTGGCAGACTTAACAAACACATGAATACACAAACTAAAAAGTGACCATCATACTGATAGGAAAGTTCAAAACCAAATACTACTAAAGCAATGAAACTAAATGAAGATAGTGCCCATGTATTTGTCTTCTGCCTGCATGAGAATTCATTTTCCCTCATTGTCTACCTTGAGAATACAGCAGAAACCTAAAACTACTTCACACTGTACTTGTAAGACAGTTTAGTGACATACAGAGAAATGTGCACTCAAAAGAAATATTTGCAGTGGAACCACCATCTTGGAAACCCTGTGACAGAGATTCCTGTCAAAGTTTCATGGAAGACATGAGAGTAAATGAATGTCCATGTCTCATTTTCCATAATATATAAATAAGTATGAATTCTATCTCTCTACAGGTACACTTTTTTGATTTACTGGTCACAGGTAATTTTGGCCATTGCAGGCAGTGACATGCAAACATGAATTATAATTGGCACCACATTTTGTCTAAAAGATTTATACAATAAACTCTAGCCACTGTTAATCAGTCCTTATTTTCTTTTAGACTCTTAGTAAATTCCTGAGTCACCACTGAATCTCTCCCGGCACTTTTCTTTTTCTTTGTATATGCTTGTCCTTTCCCAGCAGGTCTCATTATGAGCCCTGCAGTTCCCTGATGGGCTAGGAGCTACGATCTTATACTGACCCAATCCACCACATTTGCACACCGTCTTGGCTTTCCAGCTTAATCAGGTGTGGGACTGAGTTTGGGATGGAGGAGCCAAGCAGTGTCTTAGCAGAAGGCAGGGGCAGCTGATCAGATGCCTCTTGCCTTCACAGAGGCAAGTTCTTGCTTTTGCAAGGAGCATTTTCTCCAGGTATCCACTGCTACAGTTGTGCTGGTTTGAGTTAACTTTCTTCATAGAGGCTAGTATGGGGCTATGTGGATTTTGTGCAGAACACAGTGTTGATAATGCAGAGATGTTTTTGTTATTGCTGAGCAGAGCTCACACAGAGTCAAGGCCTTTGCTGCTTTCCGTGCTGCCACGCTGGCAAGGACGTTGGGGGTGCATGGGAGATTGGGAGGAGACACAGCTGGGACAGGTGACCCAAACTGACCAAAGGGATATTCCATACCATAGGACATCATGCTCAGTATATAAGGTGGGAGGAAGAAGGAGGAAGGGGGGACATCTGGAGTGATGGCGTTTGTCTTCCCAAGGAACTGTTACGCGTGATGGGCCCTGCTCTCCTGGAGATGGCTAAACACCTCCTGTCTGGGGGAAGCAGTGAATTAATTCCTCGTTTTGCTTTGCTTGTGTGTGCAGCTTTTGCTTTCTCTATTAAACTGTCTTTATCTCTACCCATGAGTTTTTGTAGCCTTTACCCTTCTAATTCACTCCCCCATCCCATGGGTGGCGAAGTGAGTGAGTGGCTGTGTCGTTCTTGGCTGCTGGCTGGGGTTAAACCACGACAACAGTTTTCAGAGATTAATAAAATACTGAGAAACTGCAAATTTATTTCAGAAGTTATCCAGGATACTGGCTCTCTATTTTGGGGTGAACTGTGCATTGCACTGGGATTGTATTCAGTTAGTTTTGTGCATTGAGAATACTCTGTGACGGGAATTATTGTTTTATGTATTTAAATGTGAAATCAGTGTGCATGGTATTTGACCCTGTGCCTAAATGTGTACATATATGCACACAGTGATATGGAATTTGCAGCTGAATGCCATAATGCAAGTTCTTTCTGTGATTTCTTTGCATCACACGGTAATTTGAGAAATTGCAAATAATTAGAGAAACAAAGACAAAAAAAAAAATTATTGAAGAGCGGAAACTTCAAGGCAATAGTTTATTTTTGAGGACATGGCGTTTTAAAAATTTGTTTTACAGTTAAATCCACTGATAAAACTAGTTTCTAAAGAAGAAAGAAATTAGACCTGCTCCATAATACCATATTCATTTCTTTAAAAGAAATTAATGCCTCATTTAATTGTAATCTTGTTTGGATTCAAATATTTTCATGGCCTATTGGTTGAAGGCAGTTATGTAGCACCCTCCACAGCCCCGTAAGTCATCAAACAGAAGGCAAGAAATTACAAGCAACAAATTCTCAAGTATTTAGTGACAAATAAAGCACAGTTTACAGAGTTTACAGAGAGATTAATTAAAAATAATATTGTGTGGAAATACTTCTTTCCCTGTTTTACATGCAATGTGCAAATATATACTAAATTAACTTGTTTTCTTTTACCACTTTATAAGAAAGAGTTAAATGTCCAGCTAGATTTATTGTGAAACTCAATGTGAGTTACATGCTTCTGAAAAAAAAATGGACAGAACTGCATTTGACAAAGAATAAAGAGCAATTTTGACAGCATCATTTTATTTAACAGACATTAATGGACAAAAATAATTTTTTAACAGACATTAAGAATAACATCCTGAAAAATCTTCAGTATCATACAGAAAATATGACCTAAACAAGGACAAAACCTAACTAATTGATTAATTCTGTTAGTGACTCAAGAAGAAATTTGAATTACTAGTACCAATGTTTTAAGGCTTTCTAGTTTCAGTCCTTCATTTTCTGAACAAAGATGTTACTTAGGTGCTTAAAAAACCCCCAGTGTAATTCAAAGTGAGCATTACTATTTTCCTTAGCGCAAAACTGAGGTGGCAAATACAGACTTCTCTTAGCCCATAAAACTCTAGAAGGCACTTTCTTCTTCCTCATCCTCAGTAAACCCATCTAAAAGGAGCGTGGTTAAGTCATACTTTATGGTATTTCTTTATGTCTCTGGATTTTTTTTCATTTCATGTTTGCAATATTGCTCAGGAAGCAACAAAAGTAGAAGAATCCATATGTCCAGGAACATAGGGTAGATGCGATCATAGAAATCACTAAATTGCTGGCAGTTAAAGTCTTCAGAGCCATTTTCTTTCATTCATTTGTCATTCATCATGTGAATCTTCAACAAACAGGACTTTCACTCAGTGAAAGAGCGCGAGGTCAAAGAAAGATATGAGCATCACTTTTGAAGGTGCCCAATTGAGTAGACATTTCTAGTTAGCCCTGAAAATACTGTATATTCCCCTCACTAATGATACCCGAAATCTCCTCATTATATTTACCCCATCTGCTGAATTCACAACATCTATATTAATATATAGTATTTTACCATGCTAATTAGCTATTACTATAATGCCATCTTCTTTATTAACCAACCTGATGATCTTAGATTTACCTTTCTGACACCATTCTTTATGATCTGGCTGACCTGCTCAGGCTGCAGATGAAGGAGGACCCTTACTTAAATTCTATAGTTGAGAGAACAGTCAGTAACAGAGGCTTCAGAAACTGGGAATTGTTGATTCCTCCCTCAAGAGGGCATTTTGCCAGAGCATTCTGCTTGAGACTCATGGAAATTCTTAGACTAAATATATGCCTGCATGGGACTGGAAAAGTATATATGAAGCATGTGTCTGTAGAGGAATCCAATTCACCTAAAGCATAAGATTTGAAGACTCTTTTTCATTGTGACTCAGAATGAAAATGACCATCAGCTGGACAGTCTCTCTTATTGCACATTTTCACCAGGTTTGTAGTAATGGATATTTGCTAATTGATATTTGGCAGAGAGAAGAAAGAGATCATAAGGAGGAAAGACACATCCTTAAGTGCTTAAGTAAGAGTGTGCTTGCATTTTCCACTCAAACTTCAAGCTTGATCTTTCTGATGGCATACTCTATGTCTAAAGTAGAAAATGGAAATGTGCACCTGATAAAATAAGAAATGGGGATTTCAAAAAAGTGTGAAGTTTCACATTCAGCTTTCAGCATTTTAAAGTGAATCATTTCAGCATTGATTCTCCAGTCTCACAGAGTTCTCTCTCAATAAAATCTGTAAGAACAGCTGCAGACATTCTGAGATTTTAACAATGAATAAATAACACTTCTTTCAGAGCCTGGTGAAATTTATAGGACTTTTTCCCACAGTAAGTGACTTGTTCAAATGTTTACTAACTCATGCTATGTATAAATATTCAGGGTTCTGTGCCTGTAAATGCATGCCTAATCCAGGCCAGCTGAAGGTGACTGCAGTTTCCTGCAGCGATACGGACACTTTTCTGGGAAGGCAGACTGAATTCGCACACTCACATACACAAAGAGGTCTCAAAATCTCAGTGGCACTTCAGACTACTTACCTGCCTTCTGTGTCCTTTTCTTGGTCTTTTCACTGGCTACATGGGGAATACATGCCTGCAATTCTGATTACAGTTCTCAGCAAATTCATTAAATACAAGGGATTAAAAGCTGAAGCTCATGGCTGGTGAGTTGTGCTGCTGGGACAGTCTGATGACACCTGGACCATATCAACATTTCCTGGGATATCGTCTGTCTAGGTAACTAAAAAGGGTGCCAGAGTTCCTGGGAAAGTAATTTTTTTTCTTTTTTTTTGTGCTATGTTACACATCAGGAGCTATAACATGCTGTGAAATATTTGTGCCTTCCAATGGAAACTGAAGTAAAAGCATGAAGAATTGCAATGCCATTTGATGGGGTGTTCAAACTGAATCTAAACTTGGTTGGGAGAAAGCATTTTTTTTTCAAGACAGAAGCATACAGGGAGCATACAAAGATTTTTTCACAAACATATGTAGCCATGCAGCAGTGTCTGCCTCAGAGGGCTACAGATTATCTGCACAGTCGCTCTGCTTTGGGTATGCCAGTAAAACATACCCACACGCTGTGCAGGCTTTGCAGAGTGGGTGAGTGACAGAGCCTGTTGATGCCTACGTTTCTCTTGCCATATCTGACCCTCTCAGGCAGGTGCACAAAAGCCCCTATGGGTTTTACATTGCGTGTCTGCATGAGGACATACTTTTTGTTCATTTGTTTCTGAAGATATTTGCTGATTAGCCGTTCTTCATGGGCAGCTTCATCTGCTTCATTAGAAGGAAGAGCTAAGCCTTCTGGAGTGCTAGACCTGGACCAGAGGGACACCATTATTTTTTAACACTGTTGTACATCCTGGATGTCCTGTTTACAGCAAGTGAAAACCTCCATTCAGGACATCTCAGCTATGTAATGCCAAAGGAAACCTGCATTGGAATGAGAATGATAGCAACTGTCTCCTGCAGTAGACTATAAATACATGGCTTTTCATTGTAAATTAGGCCAGTGATTTATTTGCCTCATTATTATGATCTGGAGGACACTACTTCCATTACATTCTCATGACAGTATCTTCATTACTCTTAGAACAGGCAATGTGCAGGGTGCCGTGACTTTCCATCTGCAATTCTTCGTCATTTTTCTGTATTCATCATTCTCTTGGCCCTATAAACATTGGACAACATAATTGGCTTCTGTTATTTGATGTTTCCAAGGGTTTCCAAATTTGGGTCTGTGCCTAATCTTCTGGATCCAGCAGTCTCCTGCACATTTCTTTTTAAATATCTTGCTGCAGTATCATCACAATTTGCTCCCCATGTTTCACTGTCTTTTCCTATTGCCAGGATTGCAAGTAATTAGGATATTATTATGGCTGTTGACAAAAACTTTAAAGAAGGAATACAAGAAGTGTCCCTGGCATATGAGTGACTCCAGGAGCTTTAGAAGTTGTACACGGATTTCTGATATACAGGACAGTATTTTGTAAAAAAAAAAAAAAAAAAAAAAAAAAAAAAAAGAAAAACCCAAACAAAATAAACCCCCAAACCCCACAAAAACAAACAAAAACAAACAAAACAAAAAACTTGCATCTCAAAGCTATGACAATTTCTCTTAACTTTGAAATATTGATGGCAAGATATTGCTTTCAGTATACAAATGTTGTTACTCAGTAGAGGGCACTCCTGTGTACACTAAGCTTATATGGCATAGTACAGTCAGGCAGGATCTCAAAATTATCAGCTGGATTTAGGATCTTACAGTTTTTAAACAGCATTATGTGAATCTGTTACTCCTTTAAATTCCTTTCTTGATGTATGACTGTATTGTGTCACTGAAAGATGACACAATGAAGTCCCTCATTTTGGGGCTGGTGAAGATGGGGAGTGAAAAGAGGACTATTCCCTCAGTCTCTCCTAGTGAAAACACATGCCTCAGTGTGAGCAGGAAATATAAATGGCTAGTAATGGGGGGGGAAATAAAAAATAAAGAACGAGCCCCTCTTTGGCTTTCAAGTTTTGCCTACAGTATTCAAGGAGCAGTTGAAGAGGCTTTGAAGTTGCCTCTTACAGATTCAGGACAGGGCCACTGCGGCCGCTCCCGGACCCGCTCCCGCAAGAGGAGCCTTTCTCCATCCTCCGCCCTCTTCTCGCACGGAATGAGCCCCTCTTCTTCCTTCAGGGAATCACTACTGCCGCCGAGGGCTGTGCACTTTTGCTTCGGCGAGTCTCTAACCTTTTTTTTCCCCTTTGTTCCAAATAATTGAGGTGTTTTAAAAATTATATGCTGGAGAAAAGAAAAAAAAAGGATTAATAGCTTATATGGTGTTTTATCAAGAGCTGAAGTGCCTTATGTGGAAGGTGCCAGTTGAACAGAAGCAAATAGCCAGGAGTATGCCATGAATGCGTTGGTGGGTAATACAAAGCGAGGGCTAGCAGGGAGGGCTAGCGTGGCAGGCAGGGCAGGAGGCACACCCTGAGGTCGCCCCCAGCAGCAGTTGGGGCAGGAGTGATGCGGAGGCTCCGCCGCACCCGGTGCCACCTGCGGACAGTCGCACAGCCCCGGGCACGGAGCCCCTAGGAACGGGAGCAGCGTGCGGCTCCCCAGCTGCCAGGTTTAGAGCAAGTTTAGTTTTGGGCAGGGCTGTGGCCTCTCCTGCTCTCTGTAATTTCAGGAGCAGCTGGTGAGCTGAAGGAAGATACAGCCAGCACGGTACTGGATGGGAGAGTAACTAGGGACAAGAGGGAATGGCTGCAAATTGTGCCAAGGGAAGTTTAGACTGGAGATGAGGAAAGATTTCTTCACCAAAAGGGTTGTTAAGCATTGGAACAGGCTGCAGAGAAGTGGTGGAATCACCACCCCTGGAGGTATTTAAAAGAGATGTAGATATGGCACTTGAGGGCATAGTTTAGCGGTGGACTTGGCAGTGCTGGGTTAACAGTGGGACTCAGTGGTCTTTTCCAACCTAAATGATTCTACGGGCATGTGATGGTAATTACTGCCAAGGCAATTGTGCCAGGGTGTGCTCTGAAATTTAGTGTACAGTCAGCTACATGTACGTATGTAAAGCTGAATGAGTTGGGTCTATGTCCAAGTACTATGCTCACAGAGACCACAACACATTTCCTCCTGCTTGCTCACATACCTCTCACCCACAAGATAACTGGTGGCCACTGTACTGCATGATGACCTGTTGATCATCATGCCCTGGTTCACTGGCAATAAAGGACATATTTCTAGTTTGAACCCCTTCAGTGTGTAGCCAGTGAGGACAGAGTTTAGGATCTATATGTCTAAGATCTGAAATGGGTACATCTTGACATGGACAGAAGCCACCACCAGCTCTGCTCCTCAGGGCTATGACATTGTACTGTAAATGAAGGCAGACCACAGCAAGGGGCTCCCAAGCTCTTCCTGACAGATTAATCACCTTTAAATTGCTGTCAAAGTTATAATGGCTCATCAAATTCCTCTCTTCTTCTATATTCTGGCCATAGTGTTCTCTACACTACCCTGGGGACTCATCGCTTCTGTGAAGTAACCTGAAATCATTGACCAGTTTTAATCTGGGAAAAAACCAAACTAGTTGGTTTGCCTTGGTCCCAGACATCTGTAATACAGAGGTATTAGTTAGCTACTGGATAAACTAAGGTACCCAGCAAAGAAGAGAGTGAAATAAATGATAAATGATTTAAGTGTCCTTAATATCCTTATCATCAGATGGATTTGCTACTTCACCTTCTATACCAGACAAGTAAGAAATGCATGAAATGAGCATGGTCCCTAGTAGATTTCTCTGGTGTTCCCTGAGCTGGAAATCAACTCTTCGCTCTTCCTAGTTGTCACTTTCTTTTAAGCCTACCTTGTTTATCTATACAAGGACCTTAATTTTTTATTCTATAGCAGCTTAGTTTTCATAAGTGAAAAACAGCATTTCTAATTAACATAGTCTTGTAAGGTACCCTGGCAATTTGTGTATAGATAAATAGATAAATAAACATAAATGAAAGGATTTAAAATATCAGAATTTGGAACAAAACTTCATGTTTTAATCAGTGCTTTTCATACATGTTTCCTTTCTGAAGCTGTGAATAAGAAAGGGCAAGCAATCCTTTCAGCCAAGACCATACTCACTATAGCTGTTTTAGAAATGGGAACTGTTCATTCCTAACCTCAGTAGCATTTCTGAGGACAATATCCTGCAAAGCATAAAAATCTTTCACTCTAATCTCCGTGGGGAATGTGTGATGTGAGGCAGATTTTACTGGAGGAAGGCTGTTTACCTAAAATACTGATTTACACACCTGTAGCTAATTCAATAGTCATAGTGAAGACATCTGCTGTTTTAACTGTCTGCTGCCTTCAACTCAAATTCTATTGTTTCCAACTTGCCCACTTTGTAGAAGTTTATTAGTTGTAAATAATTGCTAATATGTGAAGCGAAGAAAGAAGGAATTATCCAATGTATCAACAGTGTTGTGAGGTTTTGGCATTATATATAGTTATATATGTAATTTTCAATAACAGTTTAAACTTGGGTACAAATTAGTTCCTGTCTGTTTTGTGATGAATATTAGAAGTCCAAATATTTGAACTTGTATCATTAAGAACATAGGGTGGAATTCCTCCACCCCATTTTGAAACAATTAAATGGACACCTCCGGATAGGAAATCCATCCAAACTTGCTCATCTGCTGGTGGAAATAAATTGCTGCTATCAGAAACCAATCAGGCAATGAAATGAGTAGCTTAGGTCTGCCACTTTGCCTTCAGATAACCAAAATTAAATGAGACAGATCACATACTTACCGCTGCAGAATTATTCAGGTGATTAAATAGATTTTAGTTGAAATAAGCAAGTGTTGCACAGTTAGCTCTTCAGTTTTAAGTATGTCACAGTTCTATGTAATGCATTTTGAACTGCAATGAGTGTCATCAGGAATATTCCTTGTGATATTTAGGCTCTGGAGAGCACTTCTGTGGTAGTCAGTGATGAAAAGGAAGATGTTCATGTGCAAGCAAAGCAAATGACGTCATGTTATTAAGAAGTGAAAATCAGGAAAGACTATAATAAGATTGATTAACATCCTTTATTCTGTGCTTTTGTAAGGAAATAAAAATAATAAATAAATGCTGTAGACACATTTAAACTTTTATTTATTAAATCAGTTTCACCTTGATTGGTTAAAAAAAAAAGACCAAACCTCCTCCCTCTACTTGTATTTTCCCCACTTTTGGTCCAGTCTGAGAATTTTACTGACAAGGAAGACAGCTCTGCTGCCTTTCTTGGTATTGTAAAGCAGTATTTTTCAGAAGAGTCATCCTTGCTTCCAAACACAAGTAACTATTTTACCAGTCCTGTTTGTGCTTAGAATGGTGGCAACTCATTTCAGGAAGATTTTTCCTTTTTTGTGAATCACCTCCTTCTTCCTTGGTTCCTTTTCCTCAAGATGGGATTGTGGACCAGCGGTAAACTAGGTTTTTATCAGAATTGCAGAAACACGTTTTGCTTAAATGGATATGTTATAACAACTTAATTAGTAATTTTTACAGAATATGTCTGTTAAGCATTACAATGTTTGGAGATACAGTGTTATCCAACACCTTTCTGATACATGTTTCTCAAAATGACTGTAATCTCCTGATTTCCCCCCTCCACGTTTGTGTGGAAGCAGGATGTCACTGGTATCACAGATGTTGGTCTCCAAGCACATTCCAGTGTACATTGGAAGCTGCTGAATTAAACAAAACCTTTTGGTTTGTTGACACTGGCCAAGGCTTGTATAGTTCAAAGTAAACGTAAAACATGTAAACATATAAAGTTAATGACTATTTGAATAAATAAAATTTGAGTGATGCTAAAGAAGGTGTTGGGTATTTGCTGTTTGTGGGAAGACTGGCACTCTGGCAGGCTAAATACCCAGACATGCTGGGCAGGAGCCACGATGTGGACATCAGCCTTTACCTCTCTGTAAGTGGGAGATACTCAGATGTGTGAAGCAATGATGACTCACATGTACGTGTAAGCCCCATCTCCAGTGAGCAGGGAGACCTGGGGGGCAGCCCTCTGTTACCTGGTGTGGCATACACTCTATGTATATTTCTAATACCTGGGGTATGCTGAGCAATTTCACATCCTCCGATGTAAAGAGGGAAGTGTGGCTGTGTGTCAGCATCTGTGAACGGTAACAGAAAACACTCCCATCAGTGTGGTACAGAAAGAGTTACCTGGTCAACCCCACGGTTTCCAGCAGCCTTCACTGTGGTCTGGGTCTCAGCATACTTCAGGAGGGGATTGAATCCTCTGAACCTATGCAAAGGGCTTTTTTTTTGGAGAGAGGTATAGATTTCCATGCCTCTCCTTCCCTAGATAGATGCCGGTAAAGCAGAGCTAGTAATTTTTTCTGCCCATATCTACTCAGGATAAATTCCCTTTCTGCCAAATTATTGAAGAAGTTTCCAAGGCACATTAGGCTATTTATTACAGACACAGTTTAAATGTTGTTTACAACTTCCTTGATGAATTAGAAAAATATCATAGACCTGTTTGTTTAATCCTCTTTTCCAAATGTCACAATTTAATAAAACTTGATATTGGAAGATTTGCTCTTCTAAGGAATACCAACACATAAGCAAGAAATCCTGTCCTGCCTCTGTGTTTTTCCTCCTAGCTCCTGCATCCATGTCAGTAGACAAACACTCCTTATGCCTCATTTTCTCCAGGTAAGTCCCTCTTTTCCTTTCTCTGTCAGTGACTTAGAGCACTAGGGTAGCTCTGACTGTGTCACAGTTTAAGGCAAATTGCCTTTTCAATCCCATCTGAAGCTCTGATTTTTCTTCCTAGGGGAAATAAGGGTGATTTAAAAAAGCTTCAGAGAAAACTTCCAGTGACTGAAGTGTCTCCAAGATAATTTTAAAGTTGCACATGGAGAATACAAAGGACAATTCTGTAACAAGAAAGCAAACAAAGCAGGAGGAAAAAGCTGAAAACAAAAATACTAGGACAAAAAGAAGGCATGTGCACTTAAGAATTAACTATGTACCACGTCTCTTTTGCATGAAATGCCTGTTAATGCTAAATGCTTATTTCTTGTATTTCCCCAGAAAGATGACATTTTCTATTAATAGTGCAAGAGAAACACAATGCTGCAAGTGCAGTATTATCAAATTCTTCCAATTTAGATATCCGTCTTCCCTTTTAGATATTTTAACAGGTTATATTAATGAGTATCTGAATGCATCTACGTTGCAGTAGTATGAAAGGAGCTATTTTAAAGGCATTTTGCATTTGGTGGAGTACAAACCACTAAATTAATCGTTGTCATTAACGTCACTAGATGTGATGCCACATCCAAGATGGAAACACACCTTTCATTTACAAAGTACTTGTGATGAGAATTTATCCCATCAGTTGCCATTATGTGTGGTTGAAGTAATTTAAGTTTTCCTTTGTGAGAAGTGTATCATGACTCCAAAATTATGTAGGAATTCTGTCTGTTGCCTCTGCTGATATATAACAAACTTGTTTCTTATATAAAAGAAATGGTATGTATTTTCCTGATTCTTACTTTAGGTATTACAGTGGCTTCTGACTTTCGTGTAAAAGTATGTGTCATCTTTGGAAAGAAGATTGTAAAAGATGTAAATTGAAGGAAATCACTAATTAGAAAGTCACCATAAAGTCTCTGCAAAACAAGCAATCAGCTGTCATGTAGTTACAGCTGTGAAAGAATTATTTATGTTAAATAAACACCACCAGTTTATCAGGTGGTAAACAGATCTGTATAAGGCAAGCACAGTCCTATGTAACATGACTTAAACATTGAAGGACAACTATTTTCTTCTAATTTCCACTCCTGCATGGGCCCACAGTGTGCGCTCTCATCTCCTGTTTTTGAAGGCATGGTTAAAATCATGGGTCTTCTCTTAATTTATGTGGGGACTCCCAGATTTGCCAGTTTAGCAGTCAAGGCCCTGCTATTCCTTCAGCTTCCAGGGAAATAGAAGCTATAGATAATGAAAGGCTTTAGATAACAAAGTAGACATTGAGTCTAGCCTGATTTCCTACTTTTAACTTATTTGCTGTCAGACTCTAAGTAGCTTTCAAAGACCTTTTCAGGACTATCACACTCTCTGGCTTCTTTCAAACTTTGTTCCTGCTCTGGAGGAGCATCTAATTCCTTATTTCCTGTTATCTCCTAGCATATCATCCCAGGCAGACAGGCAACACTACGTACTCTTGAGTCAGCTCTCCTCAGTCCATTCTATTGCTGAAAAGAAAGTATCTTTTTGTGTGTAAATGTAAGAGAAGAATATATACATTTGCATCTGCATGAAATTTGTATTGCATTTAACAGTGGGAAACAAACAAAAAGAAAAGAGGCAATAAGTAATGTTTAAAAGAAGATAAATTGAGTATAGTTCTTAAAGTTTAGTATACGTGACTCAGCTAGAGAAATTTCAAGGAGCTTAAATCTTTTGGGGAAGCTATTTTTGGATACACATAAGCTAGCAGCTACAACCATATAATTCATATTTATCCCCCTCTTTCATATATGTGTACTTTGCTTTAGTTATATATATGCTCTCCAACGCTAAACTAAAATCCCTTGTATCACTCTTTATAGGACAGTTGAATCTTGTTTAAATTCTGTAATATTCAAAATTCAAGAAGCACATTAAAATGTATTACAACTGAGCTGAAAATTATGAAAACCAAATTTATAACATCCATTTTAGATCTGGTGACGCAGTGTCCTGAAAGCTGAGCCTTAGCAAGGCACATGCAGATTGCCTGACTATAAAGACAAAAAGAAGAGGAAAATGAAAAAAACAACCCTAACTTTATATAGAGCTGCCTAGAACTAACCCACAGGTAACACTGACAACATCTGAAGAGCTACAGAGCTCCTAGTGTCTTAGAACATAGAAGTATTTCACAAGACTTGCATAGTTCTTAATTACCAGGTAAGATGGGTTAGATAATGGATGATACTGGAATTTTATTATTGTCTGTTTGTGTGTCAGCATCTCTGCTGTTTGTACTGGGCTCATCATTGCTGTTACTGTGCAAATGCTTTTTCTTGAAGGAGCTTATTTTGGTAAAGAGTAAATAATTTAAGATATTTATGGAGTAATTTCTTCGTATGGAATAGATGATTTGCCTGTACTTCAAAAAATGTATTTGCAGGACCATAAATACATACTTAAAAATGCTGACAGTGAAATGATAATTTTCAATAACGAACTTTTAAGATTTGGGTTTTTTTTGGCTAAGCAGTTGAGAAATGGAGGAATAAAACAATTTCTGCGCTTTTATCATCCTTTTGTCTCTTATGAGTGAAAAAGAGAGGCAACACGTGCATATATCTTATGTCACTTACACTCTTTTTTGTGCTTCCCAGATTACAAATGCAGATATTGAGAAAGCAAATGTGTTGTGTAGGATAATTTTATAATGAAGTGCCTTTGATCATCAGCCCACGGCTTCGGGGGTGGCAATCAATGCTTCAAGTGAAGAACTGCTACAATGGTGCAATGAAAAAAATACCATTTGAGATTTCTGAGTCTTCCGTCCGTTATATTGAAGGGGTGCCCAGCAACCTGGGGAATTCAGTTGACCCAAAGTGAACATCTACATCGTACACACCTGTAGACACAAGCTATCCAGACTCCCTTTAGTGACAATGCAACTGAGAAAGCATTCCTGGGTACGATTCATCTAACCAGACAGCAATAAGAAATCAGGTGAACGGTGACTTAAACAGCACACAAAAATGCACATTGGAAATATTAATGTTTCCTTTATTAACCACATTTCTGAGAAAGAAGCAATGGAGGAAGCAACAGAGCAACTACTAGAATGCTCCTTCCACGAACACAGTGCTTTGGTCAATGAACACCCGGGAAGCATGGAGCTAATGAAAGCACTGAGTGATGTCTCGTGACTCTTCAAATCACTGCACCTCAGGCAGTGCTGCCAGCTGAGAGTACTTAATGCAGTGGATGGACAGCTGATCATTTATTTGGCTTCAGCAACAGTTCTGTGCAATGGTAAAAGGCAATTAGACCTGTATTAATTATTTTTTAAATTAAACAGTCATTCTTCATTAGCAGTCTGTAGCATCCTGAAGAATCTGAAGTACTGAACAGAGGCATTGTATTGACTGAAGAAGGAAACTAGAAAAATCCATAATAGTAATCAATGTGTGATTTTAATCTGTTAATAACTGGCCTCTTTGGATTGAGTTAGACCTTTCTTCCTCATGAAATTATATGAAGTATTGAAAATCATCAGACAATATATAAGGTAATAACACTTATTTACATGTAATAGTAAAGAGATGGAAATTCTATTTCCGGTTGCCATGAAAAATTGTGTAAGCATGAAGCCTCCTTTTCTCAGGACTTGTAATGGTGGAAAACAGGGACAATACATTTTTACATACTTTATGCAACTTTCACTAATTTTTGTGTTTCACAGGGTACAAATAAGGTCTAAGACAAAGGCAGTGACAGAGGAACAGTGAATTTCCTGACTTTCAGCTCCAAGTCTATCCCTCCACATTTGTGCCATTACCTGTGGGAATTGGGGACTAAACATCTTTCCAGACAGAGGCTAAGAAGAAGACACAAGTTACTTGTGAAAAAGACTTCAAATATTGCAGGGTGGGAACTAAGTTGCACTGAGCTATCCAACCAGGGGGCTTAATGGGACAAGGTGCTATTGTGAGCCTCTGTCTCTCTTCATGCTCTGGGAGTTAAGGAGCCACAGGGTTCCAGGTACCAAGCAAACCACCTGAACCCTCACTTAGTTGCTCAGAGGCTGTCACGGAGTGGCGCCGAAATATCCAAGTAGTTACAGAAATTGATGACAAATCAAAGTTGCATATGGTTGTCTCTAAATTTTAGTTAAATTTTTTTGTTAGATTACAAGGTGACCCAGCATTGTTCAAGTGTTCCTTTCTCAAAATGCTTAGAATTTGAACACGATTAATGTTCTTCATAGGATACCTGGTGCTACAACTACTCTGAAGAGGTATGCAATACCAATGGGTATAAAACAACAGCAAGAAACCGTATTTTAGCTGACATCACAAATTATCTCATTACTGATGCAGCAACACAGGTAGTTTCAGTCCATGTCTAATCTGCCTAATCTGCTTGACTCTTCCTCATCAGTTTCACAGAGAACACGGAGTGCTCCCAAAGGAGAAAAAATGAAGATAAACTGCCTTTCAGTCTCATTTGCAGCTTCAGTAGTAAAATAGTGTAAAAATGGTTTTGCATGGAGGAAATACAAATAAGATGAAAGCTTCAAAGAAGGAAAGGGCTCATTTCTCAGGAGTTGTTAACTCTGAGATACTTCGTAAGTGGCACACTATATTTCAAAATGCAAAAGATAATTTATATTAAAAAACAGGAATAGCATCTGATTGCATCTTCAGGACTTTAATAGGAAATTCTTGTCTTGCAGTTTTAGAATTGTGTTACAGGATTTATCGCACTTCTAGTCTGTAAAAAAAAAAAAAAAAAAAGAACCCTCCGCTCCTCCAAAACCCAAAAAACCCCACCCCAAAGCCTAAACTGTTTTCCTGGTATTTTCATAGAAAATAATGAGTTATTGATTTCTAGGGCAGATAAGATCTAACAGATCACTGTGAGACTTAGAAAGTCTAAGCTTTACAAATTCCTTCTTGAGACAAGCAGATTAGCCTGAAAAAAACCCATGGAGCCAAATAGTGCCCTTGGCTGAGATTGCAGCAGTACAGAATTAGGTTTTGCAGGGTGGCTGTGCAGAACAGGTGAATTATGGCTCAGAAAATCAAGCACTTCCTTTACATTATTCTTAATCTACTCACGTCCTGTCTATGTGGTTGGTAAACCTTCAACTGCAAATGCAGGTGGTAAGGTTAATATACTTTAGGTAAAGAAGCTGAAAATAAGAAAAAGGTCCTGAAAAGAGAGTCCTTACAATGTGCTCTGTGGCTGCAAATATTTCATCCTGGAACCCCAGATTTTAAAAGATGGCTAGTCCCCCAAATATTAATGTCACTAACAGGTGACACTACTTCAAGTGGAAGTCTCATTTTACAAAGCATTTTAAAATGCGTTCCTCTCACCCTGTGAGCTTTGTTCTTAAGCTCTGCTGCACCAGCAATGAAATTATGCATTAAGATATTCAGGCCCACAACCCATTCACAAATAATACTACTGTCATGTCAGTTTGCATTGTCTGCTGTAATCATACTTAAAAACAATCAGATTTAGAGTCAAATTGTAACAGTCATGCAGAATAAGAGAATCTCAATATTCAACATACTTACTTGCAATTGAGAAAGAGATCATTATTTTTAAGGAGCAATTTTGATTTTGTTCCTGTCTCATCAGTAGGAAGAAAATGGTATTTCAATTACTCATCACTTAGAGAGTTTTTCAAAATATGAATCAATAAACCTTGCTTGCCAAAGAGCCAAACTTCAGATAGCCTTCTTCCTCTCTCAGCTAGAAGTTTCATTGTAATATCTAACAGGGTACATGAAAGAACTGACTGAATGCATGCATACTTTGAAAACACTGGGATTTCAAAAAAGTGCTTTCATTGGAGCATGCACCCTTATATACATCTGTAGCTAGAAGGGACCTTCTAAGTATGGGGTTAGTTAAGTACAATTGAAATATGGTGGCAAATGTAGGCAGTAGATGACTGTACACGGTTCTCTTTAATTCCTTATAGTGGAGTTTTATAAAATAGGTTTTGTAGAGTCACTATTCTGGTCTGCAATTTATTTATTTATTTATTTATTTATTTTAAATTAAGGAAACTTTGGACATTTTATGTTAGCTTTTTCTGAAAACTTACATGAGGATTTATTATTATCAATGAATTACCAGCACCTACTTTTGTTGTAACCAGTCTTTGAATTTCTGCTCTTGGGGAGGTTTTCTTTCCTTTAGTATCTTTACGTTGTAATTTCAATTAAAGACAGTTGAAGGACATGGGTGTGACTTCTCTCCAAACAGAAGAAGAGATTTTGCCCAAGAGCCAGCCCACAATTGTTCAAGAATACACGAGGTATTCCTCCTGTCTATATTCCTTTCCCCAGCATTATGTTCCACACTAACAAACAGGCTACCTCATTCAAGTTTCACTAACACAGTCCATGCAAAGTTGATGCTTGATCACTTAACATAATATCTATGTAATTTTAATGATTTTTCAAAAGTTACTCAGAAAATTGCCAAATTGCACAGATTCCTCACAATCAAGTAGTGAGGAACTACTTACTGCACAAATTCCTCTTAAATCAACAATTTTCTGAGTAATTTTACTAAGGTCACTGGAACTTAAAACAACTGTTTGGACCAGTTTACAGGTCCAGATTCAACTGCTGTCTTCAGAGACCTAGCCTGGGACACAACATCTTGAACACACTTAGCCTGCCTCAGCATGGTGCTTCTGAGCTGCATCAGAGCCTTTAGGGTGAGGGAAGGCAGCCAAATGCCTGTGGGCTTCACTGGTGCTCCACACACAGCTGCCTACAGCAGATGCTCACAACGGAGCCTATGTTTATAAACTCTGACTATTTTGTTGGAACATTTTACAAAATTTATAGAGACAACTAATTACCACATAAGTAATTTCTAGAATGATTTTTTTCCTGTCTGCTGCCTCTGATTGCAGGGCTTCATCATCTGTCCTTTCTGAGTAGGCATATGATGCTTTGCCACTGCTAGTTTTACAAATGCTCTTTCTAAGCTACAGCTTTTGATAAATGATCTGGTACCAGCCTCGAGCCATGGATTAAAACTGAGGCACACGTCCCACAGAACAGTGTCTAGTGAAGTGGGCTGTGACCAACCAGGAGCACAGCAAGTGCCACAGCACTGCACACACTTTATCAGCACACATTGCAGCTCATTCCTGTCCAGGACACAGGCTCCCCAAGCAGCTCACCAGCCAGAGCCCATCATCCCACAGCATCCTTCCTCCTGTCGGCTTTGTAAGAACTGCAGCGCTATTTTGACCCTAAAAGGGAAATATGTTAAATGCTTTGTGGTTTATTTTTTTCTTTCTGTGTGAAGAGTGGCACGTTTTTTTTTGTGCTTTAAGATTTTGATCAGAAATTGAGAATTCAGTGTATGAAATGAAGTCAAACATCCCTGCTTGGTCTTACTGACTTTTATTGAGACCTCAGATAAAAGCAGCATGCAGTCATGAAATGAGAAAGTGGCTTGTGGCTAAAAATCAGTGATTAAAAGGCAGTTATGAAGCATGAAATTGCATGTTGAATAATGTCAAATATCATATGAGTAAATTTTCTGGCAAAGAATAAACATGATATAGAATTTTTTACTGAAAATGTTCAATTAGGTGGAACTTGAGATCTTCAGAATATTTTGGTTTCAATCCTTTTTCTTCTGACTGAAGACTTTATCCATGTGCTCGCTGAACTTAAAGTAAGATTCGAGGAACAGTAGCAAGTTTCTAGGAATGAGACTGATGAAACAAACATCAAGTTAGCCTAATAGTTTGGTTTTTTTTTTTCAAAAATGTACTCTTATGAATAAAGAAATGACTAAGTATATGTACTCAAGACTTCTAATGTCTGGCAATAACACACTTGGCAATGCCATGTTATAAATGGGGGAAATTAATGACAGGCCAAGCCATTTTGCCAAAGTCATAGAATCACAGAATCATAGAATCAGCTGGGTTGGAAAAGACCTCCAAGATCATCAAGTCCAACCCTACCGTGGTTACTAGACCACGGCACTAAGTGCCACATCCAGTCTCATCTTGAAAACCTCCAGTGACAGTGAACCCACCACCTCCCCGGGCAGCCCATTCCAATGCCTGATTGCTCTCTCCATAAAAAAATCTCTTCCTAATATCTAACCTAAATCTCCCCTGGCAGAGCTTGAGTCTGTGCCCTCTTGTCCTACTGCTGGTTGCCTGGGAGAAAAGACCAATCCCCACCTGACTACTAGTCCAGCTAGCAGTGGAGGCAGTGACTGGAAGCAGGCAGTTCTAGTCCAGGCATTGATCCCAGTGTACCATCTCAGGAAAGTTTTTGAATTTTCTATACCCAACTGTAGCTTAAGACATAAATTAGAGACAGAAGGGACCGGAGAAATGCTATTCCCCTAGATTATTAAAAAATTAAAACCACTGTTTCTTCATAATTGAGTACATATAACTGGATTGACTGCAAGAAGAAGCAGGCAGTTCTAGTCCAGGCATTGATCCCAGTGTACCATCTCAGGAAAGTTTTTGAATTTTCTATACCCAACTGTAGCTTAAGACATAAATTAGAGACAGAAGGGACCGGAGAAATGCTATTCCCCTAGATTATTAAAAAATTAAAACCACTGTTTCTTCATAATTGAGTACATATAACTGGATTGACTGCAAGAAGATAAAGGGCTG
>NW_008692821.1:0-9911 GCF_000695815.1 Acanthisitta chloris | reverse complement strand
TCCTGCTGATTTTACAGGCATATGACAAAGGAAAGAAGGCAAAGCTAGAACACAAGCACATGCTTACGTTTTTAAAGCAAAAAAGTGTACAGTTAGAGGCATGATAAGATAAAACTTTTCCTTTTTAATTGCATCAATGATCTTGCTGGCTACATACTCTGCATCATAAATAGGAAATAAAAAGGAGCTTCTGTGAAAAAAAAAGGAATAAGTGTTATGAAATTATAAGACCACTCTTGAGATGTATTCTAACACACACATAATTAAATCATTTATGAATTTACCCCCTTTCCCTCTTGAAAAGGAATCTCCAAACCTATTTGTTCCTGCTATTGTCAAAATAAATTGAAAACTTTCCTGATGTCGGGAATTTTAATGACTTTTGTGCAAGCCAACTCTAATGAAGTAAATGCCCACAGTGATTGCAGCATTGAAAACTTCCAAGCTTAGGCATACTATATGCTGTTCTATGCATAATAGTTCTGCTCTCCACACACTTCCTCCTTTTCTACTGTAGATACTGAGGTGACAGCTAAACGGACCAGGACCAGGCTTGTCTCCAGCCAAGAGAAAGGCTGTGCTTGGCGTGACATATGCTATGGCAGGATGATGAATGGTGGAAGCAGGAGCACAGCACTGTAAAACGAAGAGTGCAGAAAACTGCATTACTGCAATGGCTAATGCAGCACCTGCAGCCTCTCCCATCACTGCAACCATAGAGCCATCCACCAGATACTGTCACCACAGCTCTTCCACTCCGAGAACTACAGTACCTGCTAATACATACAGTGAGGTACAGTTAATAATGACAGGTCATGGGTATCCTGACAGTCTGCCACAATTCCTTGGGGCAGAGAAGCACAGAAGTGCCTGTTCTATTGACAAATAAGGCTCCCTTAACCCTTAATGATTGCTGCACATCCCTAACCGTTCCTTGACTGTGAGGTTATTGCACAGTCCCTGTTGCATGTCAATGATTAGCTGTATGCAAGACTTGCATTTCTTTATGTCAAAAGACATAGTTGTATGTGCCAATAGGGAAAATATGCTGAACTGAAAATCAAATCAACCAGCTAGAGATTGAATATGATATGTTTAGTGAGTAGTGATTACTTTTTTATATATATGAAATAGTACACAATCTAAGTTTTACTTACCCATTTTTGAGACCTTTAGTTAATGCAGTGTTAATAAAATAAGGGCAAATGATTGTGGTTTTAATGCCATGTTTTCCTGCATGATACAGTTCTGAATTTATGGCTTCCATCATTCCAATAACTGCATACTTACTTGAGGCATAATCTGAAAAGTGAAGAAAAAGTACCACAGTAAATGCTATATACAGAATTCTATTCTTTGTAATACTATTTAAGCCATGATATGATTTAGTTCAATAATTAGCAGTCTTGCAATCAGAATTTTAAGCATATTGGTGACGCTAACTCTTAAGGTTAATGACTCTTCCCATGATGGATGCATGGTTGTCTAAGGATAAGGTTAATCCTTTCCAGAGAAGTTTTTTTTCAGTATACTAGAGAGAGACATAGGAAGATGAGCTTGTTAAACATTTTGAGTACATTTCCAGACACTTGTATACAAACCAGGCATTCTTTCAGTTCAGAATGTCTTCACCCTTTAATATCACAGGTTCATTTCAGAATGAACTATTTCTAGTGGTAAAATATAAATACACTACTTATAAATATTGCTTCAGCCTGTTACTTCTTCTGATTTGCCCTGCAACTCCAATACTATTTGGTTTGGCCAGGAAGACTGGATCTTGTCTGATTTTTATTGTTTGACAAATGTATGGAACTCCATCCTTGTAGATACTCAAAACTTGCCCCCGCACAGCCTTGTGCAATCTGATCTAAGTTGGGCCTGCTTTTATTTGGGGATATGGACCAAATGACCTTCAGAGATTGCTTCCAACACAAATTATCCTACAACTGCAACGGTAAGAAAGTAATGTAATATAGTGATTTACATGTGGTTTCCTAAGGCTTTTTCAAATGTGTGTGAAAATAGTTGTCAGATACAATGAAATCAAATTTCTCTAAAAGACTGGCATCAAAGATAGTTTGCTGTTCTTCAGGAATTCACCCACAGGGAATGATGGAACAGTCTAAAAACACATAGCTAAGGTGTAAAAGGTTATAATGCATGGATAGGCAGGTTCACTCCCATAAGCCTTACAGTTATAGGATGAAAGCTGAATGTGACCTACATTATCAATACCAAATATGACCCAAGGAGAACAGGTGGCAAATAAACACCACAGAAACATCATCAATCAGCAGAAGAAACAAGAATTACTTATTACACTGAAGTTCACATTCTCATAGGATGATCTCAGAGATAAAATCAACATGTAAGAGAGGCTTGAGGACAGACTAGGCAGCAGACCCAGACTGCTGAAACAGGCAGGACTGTGCAGACTGCTCTCCTGAGGGAAACAGCTGAGAATAGAACTGTTAAATAGCTTAAAACACACATCATTAAAATTAATTTTATTGAAAATTCTGTCAAAACGCCTTCTGGACATGAAAACCATTTTACAACTAAATGTATAGTTCAAGGTATAATCCATGCATGGGTTCAGGACTCTGAACATTTATCTGCAAAAAACCTGGCATGAGAGAGTTAGATAACCTGTATGCAGGGCTCCTTCCCACTGCACACGTGTGAGCTGTACTGTCTATCTTCTGCAGAGATAAGACAGTCTGTAATCAGACAGTAAAATCTGTAATGAGCTCCCTGTGCCACTCAGGAAATGTGACACCATCACACTTTGGTACACCATCACCTTTGGCATCCACAGGTTCTCGTCAGTATAGACTGCTTAAGCCAAGCATTTCTGAGGTCTCTGAGAAAAGTCATTAGTATGCAGATCTAATTTGTAATGCCAGTTGACAATACTAACCTGTCATTCTGTAGAGTCCCAGAAATCCACCTGCACTGGCTATGCTAACCAGGTGTCCACGGTTACAGGCCATCATAGCTGGAAGAAAGGCCTTGCAAGTCTAAGAGAATATATAAAGATACACAAAAAGAAATCCCAACCGACTTTATAAATAGACATGCCAAAAATGTTGCATTCTAAAATCAGGCTTTACAACCCGATTTACTTTCAGAGGCTTCAATATACAAGAAGCCCAATCGACCTTTTATCTCTGTAACAGTTTTTAAATGAGAGACAGCATATTGTTGAATGACTTCCCTGTACCTGAAGATCTGTTAGCATTAAAACTGTCTTATGAGAAGGAGCAAATTTTGCATTTCCTCTGCCTCCTGGTTCCTAATGGTTTGAGTCTACTTGAGACTACTGTCAAAGGTTTGGTACACAAGAGGGAGCTAGAAGTCAACATATCAAGGGGAGTTCAGCTCTCTGTGCGCCCTTTGTGTTACAAACTGAACTGCTTGACAACTCCAGCACCCCAGACCACCACTGTGAGTGATACAAACTATATGAGAACACTAGTGTTTTATGAAGGGGAAGATAAGCAAAAAGACAAGAGTTGTACTTCATTTTTTTTCAATAGCTGCGACGCCCTACAATGTCTATTTGACTCCAGATGTGAGTGGCTAGTACATCACTATCCTTCTGCCCTGTATCTCTTCAGACCTGCCAGAGGGAACATCTCTCTCAGTCTCTTTGCCTCACGGATTTGGAAGAATGATGCGCTGTGGCTGGGGAATGCTTAGAGGACTTCTATCTGCAGCGATTTTCCATTAAGAAATGCCTTTTAGCAAGGGAGTTTCAATGCTATATTGTTCCCTGATGCTCACTCAGGCTGCTCACACAGGTATTTAAACAAAAAATGCATGAGGGGGCAAGAGCAACACTCCCTCAGAACAAAAGCTCCTAAAGGTCAACTGAAAGGTCCCACATAACAACAAATTCCTTCAGAGATATGAAAACAAACCAAAGATAATACTTACTATCCAGATTAGTTTTCTATGTACTTTAGTCAGATGGTGACTAGGAATGAAAGCACAGCCTAAAAACTGGCACCAACATGTGCAGCATAAAATACAGAATCATTTAGGTTGGAAAAGATCTTAAAGACCATTGAGTCCAACTGTAAACCTAACACTGCCAAGTCCACCACTAAACCATGGTTGGGTCTCCCTGAATGCTACAAGTCTATTAGACAAAGCCTTCTGATGCTAGCAAACGTCAGGAGCAGGGAAGTCATATGCCATCATGTTAGCACTAGCTTCAACACAGCTGTCACATGCAGAGTATGTTTCAAGATAGAGTTGCACAAACTTTTGATTTACCAGAGTGGCCAGGCAGGTTTGTGTTAGCTTACTGAAACACTGTGGGGAGTCTGTCAAATTGGTGTGCTTCCAATTACAGGATGATTATGAAAACTTATATTCTCCCAACCAAGGCCCTTCACATCCCTAATCCAAACTGTTTTTTTTGAGGTAGATACCACTATGGTGATTTTCATACTAAAACATTTTCCTGTACTTTTTGGTCACCCAGCATAAAAACAACCAAAGAACTTTACCCAGACTTGAGAAAAGAAGTTGATTCTTAGGGTCTTTTCAAAATCTGCATCTGGAATGTCACAGAACTTTTCTCCAATCAGGATGCCAGCATTATTGATTAGAATAGTAACATCCCCAACTTCTTTTCTAACCTGAATGAAAAAAGGATAAACAGAAATCTTTAGAAGGTATCCTTGCATCTTGTGCTTAATTTATGAAAATGTTCAGATATTTGCAATGATTGATATTTCTCCTGAAAACATATGTAAGAACTGTTGTACTGCATCAGATCAAAGGTCTATCTAGTCCCACAGCCTTTTTCTCAGTGGAAAACAGTGAAAAATGGACCAGGGCTCTAAGGTCTCCACTGTACTCAACTTTTCAAACACTGCAACTTAGGATCTTCCTGAGAGATATAAGGAAACTACATATTTGCATTTAATATATCCCAGTGATTCTCTGCCATGCCACCCTCCCTGAACTTGTCTAATTGCTCCCTGAACTCTAGAATACTTTTGGCTTCCACAGGAACCTAAGGTAATGTACAAAGCTTTAGTGTGCGCTGTGAGCATGCTTTAACTGCAATTGGAAAACATCTTGCTCCCTATTTTTGGTATTGTGAGAACCTTCCTTCCTCAGCCAAGCCTGTTCAACCCCTTTGCCAGATCATTTCTACTGAACTGGAAAGAATTCAGCAGAGATTCCTGGGGGATAGCAGTCCTTTAAGTGCAAAAGCATCTACTACAAAATAGATAGCATCACTTGGAAAGAAGGCCAAAGCCACCATGAGCTCCATTCGGGTTCGTTATAAAAAGATTTTGTCCCATGATTTGGATTTATACCAAAGCAGATGGTCAAGATTTACTTATAGTATCAGGAATCAGTCTCACTGCAGAGACTTCTGTGCTAGAGGTGAATGATTATCTGGGGTTTCAAAAATTATAGTATGACTACAAAAACATAGAAATCCCATGTGTGCTGCTGTCTGGCAATTTGGAAACAGGTGCTTGGATCTAATGCCCCAACATCTGACCTTCCTTTGGCTCTCTCAGAGAACCCTAGCATTCAGTGAAGACTTCCTTCATACTCCTATAGCTGTGTCAGCTTTACTCCTTGCCATAGACACGCAGGGCTCAGACACTAGCACCTTTCCACCCACACAAATGAATGCAAATCTAGACACTGCTGAGTATGATATTGAGAAGGAGACTGAAAACAGGAAAGGAACAGTTCAAGCTGAAAGTATAAAGAATAGCTTTACTAATAGCACTGTTTTAGCTTAGTTAGCAAAATAACGGATCTTATCTATAAGACAGTAGAACTAACCAGACTAAAACCTTGGCAGTAGGAGGAAAACTAAGACTATATAAGGTGTGGAATGAAGAAACAAAATGTTTAAGATAGAGGCAAGGTCAGCAAGGCATGGAAAACTGTACAAAGGGGTAAATGATTGCACAAATAAAGGTGTCCAAAGGGTACTGAGGAAGAGGAGGCGCTTCATCTTCACAACCACCGAACGACCACCAGGACCATGGGACTGATGCCAAGAGGGAGGAGACAGAGGAGGAGTATATGATAATGATGTCTGAGAAATAATTATAATAATAACCACCCATTCCTGGAAATAATGAATATGTATGAGCATTTAACGTATATAAACTGTGAAGTTTTTGTCCCTGGTTGCACAATTTTGGTGGAGCGATCCCCCTTGTGCCTAGCGCTGAATAAACAAATACCTGCTACTCAGAGAGACAAGTCTGTGAGTAGTTCTTTTCCAGCCTTTTCTTGGCATCAAGCATGGCAGGAATACCCAATTCTTCCTTTGTGGGATATACCTGTACTTTCTCCCTGCTCATACCTTTAACTGCGGTGTCAGCCCATATGGTGATCCTCTTTTTCTTCACATGACAACATAGCTTCACCAATGACAGCATTTTATTTAATCTGGCTTCATTTCACGTTTACTCACTTGTCAAAAACATGTAGGAAGCTTGGCTTCCATTTACAAAAAGTCAAGCTGATTAGTCTATATTATGTATTTCCTTAAGTGTCTATTAATTCTTTATTATAATTTCTAACAATTTTTGTAAGACAGGTTTGTTGTTTGTGTCCTCTCAAGTGCTTTTTAGAGCAATATTTGCTCTTGTCTGTTTCTTGATCACCTGTTATAGCAAAACACACAGTCTACATTTCTAGCCCATCAGAATTCCCAGGTGGACATTGCCTGATCCTCAAAATTAGTTGCTGTTTGCTTCACCTGTTTATTCTAAACCCTTTCCTTTAGGGACTTCAATGGTCTGATTTGCTTTCTAGAAATAAAACTTCCATTATGGGAAAATACCTAGGTTTCTCTGCAGTTAGTATACCAAATAAAACCCATTAATGTAACTTTTTTGCTATTGCTCTATCACCTGTGTCCAAGCTCAAGACTTTTCATATTACCAATCAAAAAGTTGCAAGTATTTCCAAGAGCAGAGGAGGCCCTTAGCTGAAAAACTCTTGATCTAAGAAAATTTCTGGCTCCATCGTGACTGTTCAATACATGCAAACATCTATGAAGACGCTGGTATAATTTAACACCTTAATAGCAATTTCTGATTTTGAAACAGCTCTTCAAGTTTCTGTTGTCATGTCAGTCTGTGCATTTCAGAGTAGTGTTTGTGAATACGGGCACAGCAAATTCTGCAGGCTGGAGCCCTGTGGCTGATCGAGTTAATGTGTTTGGAGATTGAAAATTACTGGAAGGCACTCTTAAATTAAGTGCAAGTAAATAATTTCAAAATGTTCAGCATGGAGAAAGACGCCCAACAAAGAAATTAACTACATAAGCTTGAAGTGCTCATTTTGGTGCATGTTTTTGCAAGAAGCAGATGGTATTTATGGGAATAGGAATCTAATTCTAACCTAAAATGTTATTATTTGAAGAGATTTGATCTTGGCAAATTCTAAGGTAAGCTTCAAGGAGAACTGCTTTTTTATAGTATCATTCCCAATAAAGATCCAATGTCACATTTGAAGAACTGACCACAAGTTGCTCAGACAGAATTTTCTTCTTGCTAGAAAGTGATAATAGATATTGAGATTGCTGAAATTACTGGGATTGCTACTCCAAAATTGTTGCACTAGCAATCAATGTCGCACAGAGGTTACAGGATTGCATCATCTGTACTGGCCAAGTCATTGGCAAAGCTCATCCTCCTCTGACACTGCATATTGTGTCAGCATAGGACAGAACACTCAACAATTTGCTCATCTCTGCAGACATACTATTATGGTACAATAAATATATCTTCACCACCACTGCCCAAGTAATACTATGATACAACCTGTGGTTTTTAGCACCCAGCACCAGTGGCTCCAAAGGGAATTTTCTGTGCAGTGTTAGGTGGTTGTGCCACACATGCCACTTACAAGTTTGGGTAAAATAATACCTTGCTGACTGCAGGTATGAGAATTGCAGTTCCAGATACTTACAGATCCTGAATCCTACTTACCCTTCAGAAGTACTTTTCCTCAGGAACATTTATTTGCAAACTTTCATAGCTGTGCTCAGAAGAAATTAACCTGTTTTTGTTATAATGAAAACCAACAACCACAAAACAAAGAGCTCCCCCCTGACAACTCATAGAAAATTAATGTCACATTTCAAGCCTATTCTGAAACAACCTATCAACATTCACCTGTCATGAATTATTTCAGCTCATTTCTCTGATGTATGCCTTTGGACACAGAATGTCGAAGATGTGACTTGAGAGTCATGTATATAAGTACATACACTGAGAATTTAACAGAAGAAGAATTTATCCTTGGATAAAATGACAGAGTGACTAACTGGATTATAAGTGAGGTTATACGGGGAAATATCTTCAGGCAGTTTACGGGCAAATAAAAATTAATAATGTTAATTTAATGACCAATTTCTGGACTTATATTAATAATAAAGTAATAGCTTACAAAGTGTAGGTCAGCACAGCAGAAGAGTTTGATTTAAAATGGAGCTCTTCTCTACCTTACTTTCCAGCTGGATTGACCAAAAAATAAACTGAAGCTGAATCATAAATTTGACTGGAGATCAGCCATGTCCTGGTGACAGTTCTGAAAACCTTACACCACAGATCACCCTTAACCAGCTAGAGTTTTCTAAACACATGGGCAAAGCAAAGAACTCTTCTCTTACAATATCCACTGATTTCTAGTTTTTAAAAACATTGTTTTGTGATATTTGAAGAATATTTTAAATCCTAAACAAGCTAATATACGGAGATAACTTTGCTGCATGTTTTACCATACTCTAAAAGAAGTTACCATCTCACAGTCAACACTGGAAATGAGTAAGTCTCAACAGAACAGATTAAACCCAGTTACTTTATTGTGAACATAGTTTAAATTCCATCCAGAAGCCACTTGTCAAAAAAAGAGACACTGCCCTACATTATTACTTCCCTTCAGTGAATAAAAAAAAAATTCGATAGCATATACTATTAAAAAGAAGCAAGAAAATCAGAAGCAAAAAGCAAATCTTACCTTGTCTGCCTGTTCATAGATATCCTCCCTGCTGCTGCAGTCACAATGGTAGGCAAAGACCCGATTAGCTCCATTTTGCTGGGCCAATCTGCTTGTTTCTTTGTTACCTTCATCATCGATGTCCCAAAGAACCAAGTTTACTCCCAGAGGAGCAAGTTTTAAGGCAATCTGCCTTCCAATCCCATTTGCAGAACCAGTAATAAGAACTATTTCACCAGCAAAATATTTTTTGCGCAGAGGAAACAGACAGATGAAGTTCTCCATAAATAAAAAAATTGCTAATTTCAGGTACTGTAGCAACTTCTGGATGCATCTGAAGTAGAACATGATTTCTCAGGTACAGGCACTGCTCTTCTGTTTAAGAAACCCAGAAATGCAATACAACTTTGAGATAGTGAGTAAAAAAAGGGATTGACCTTCCAACAGGTATTTATTTCACATGGTTCTTTTGTGTGGGTACAAATACGTTACTGAAGACTTGTTTTGTGAAAGCTGCCAGCTCATTAGATTTTTTAAAAAAGATTTAGCAACATATATTTTTACAGGTACGTTGTGGCAACGGCTGTATAGCACTTTGTTTTCACAGCAAGTTGCTGTTAACTGACAAAAAAGTACGGAAGGTGCTGGTGTGGAATCAGCCTCGGGAAGCAGTGTCCTCCCCAGAGGGAAGCGGGACGTGTTTGGGACGGCAGGATACCCGCACGTGTGTTTTCCAGTGCGAGATCACACCACGCATTCCCCTTTCGGAGCAAACTACCAGCCACGGGGAAAAGCCTGGCCCTGGCACTTCGGAGCCGAGATTTCCACGCTTCATCAGACCGAACCATTGCCCTTGCAGTGTTTGGGACGGGAAGAGAGCAGGAGAAGGAGCGCCCGGCCCCGACCCG
>NW_008692820.1:7745-9085 GCF_000695815.1 Acanthisitta chloris | reverse complement strand
GCCATCATTTTAGGGAATATATTTTGTCTTTATTTGAAAGAAAAATATGCATTTTGTTCCTTCCCCCAATTTTGTATGCACAAATGCAGGAGAGCTGAGATTTCTATACTGTGCAGAAGAATAGGTTGCATTACATCTGAATGAAAGTCTTTTGATATATTGGACAAAAAGAGTGCAGGGCTGCAACATTTCCTCTTGCTGTCAGATATATTTGCTGCTTCATTTCAGGGGCTGAAATGAAATGACTGATTCACTGAGACTCTAGGCCTCAAGTCCAGGTATGAAGGAAGTAGGATTTCACAGGTGCCACTCCCTGTTCCCACATATTTTTAATGCTATGCATAGGCCAAATTCAGCCCTCCAGAAGGCACTGGCCACACATCAGACCTACTCTCAGAGAGCTGCTCCTACAACAATTCTGCTTGGCTTAGCTAAGCAGCCTCCTGCCTAAGTGAATTGAAAAATCAACCTTTACATTTGACAGCAGAATCATAGAATGATAAAATCATAGAATTTTAGGGGTTGGAATGGATTTTATAGATCATCTAATCCCAATCCTCTCTGCCATGGGCAGGGACACCGCCCCACCAGACCAGGTTGCTCACGGCTTCATCCAGCCTGGCTTTGAACACTGCCAGGGTTGAGGCGGCTTCTACCTCCCTGGGCAACCTGTTCCAGTATCTCACCACCCTCACAGTAAAGAATAGCACCTCTTAATAAGCTGGAAATTCTGAGTAATCACATCTAGTCTGACCAGCGGTTCCATGGTTTTGGCTGCTGCAAAGCCTTGATCTCCCAGTTGTTCTCCCAATCTGTTCTCCCAATCCACATGCTGAAGATGTGGTCAGAACATGCTACACCTGCCTCTCAGTGTGCTTCCTTGGGTCTTCTTGTCAGTGAAAGGGGTAATAGAATGTGTGATACACACCTCAAACTCCCTCCAGCATAGTGTTGGGTTTCTTGGGATGCAGTTACAGTGGCCATTTGAATTTTGGAAGTGTTGTGGTTTATGTTTTAGCTCAGCCTCTCTATGCCTCCTTCCTTTCAGGTTTACTTTTCCCAAGTAGTTGATCTGTGAACAGGTTTACGTACTTTCCTCAGGTAGCATGTCCTCCTGCCAATCCTGGAGACAGAATAACAACCTAGATGTCCCAAGAGATAGCCTATGACATATTTTTATGTTCTTCAAATAAAAATTTGTGAAACAGCTGCAGCTGGGTAAAATAGACTATGTATTTTAAGTAATAGACTTTTAAGACAACTTTTTTGAGGCATATGAAAGATACATACTTGTTGGGGCAAATCATCTGCTAGATGAACCGAAAGTAGCTTCCTAAAGT
>NW_008692820.1:0-7718 GCF_000695815.1 Acanthisitta chloris | reverse complement strand
GTTTAATTCTTGATACATCTCTAGCTCCAAAATTCCTATCTCTGGTTGCTCATTTTCCTCTCTTAGTGAATTGAAGCAATATAATGAATTCTAATACACCAAAATTTAAGTCCAGAGTTAGGTCTGGAAGTGAATATAAATAATATATGATAATAACATGCTGGTTGATTCTTCAATCAACAAAAAGGATGACTGATCCACAATCTAAGACTGAAACTATCATGCTAAGCTGAAGAAGAGAAATATGAGGGAACAACACCACTCATACTTTAAAGGCTGTTGCCAATCTTGGATACAGAGTTACAAAAAGGAATCAAGAGTGCAGTGGCAGCTCCGTGATCCTCTCCAAATGTAGAACAAATGATACATTATAAGGTAAAATACCTGTGTGAAAGGTTATGGTAGAACACAATGCCTTTTCCCTTTGAAATTATACATGAAAGAGAAAAAAGCTTTTCAAGTGTGTCCTTTTTAAAAGTCTCTCAATTTCAGATGCAGTATATATAGCTTAGAACCTGCGAAGAAGTGTTGCCAATATAAATACATATTTTTCTCCGATCTAAAAGCCAAAAAAAAATTATCTACATAAATCCCAAATAAATCAACAGTGTTCACATTTACTACTGAGTTTGAGAGGCTCATTTCTCTTCTGAAATTTTTGTGTGTGCATATACTTTTGAACATACATAAACAGCTATTTGTGCATATCTCAGAGTAGGGATGGTATCTTTGTATTGATGCTTGAATGATAGTGAAACAAAATTATCCCACCATGACTTAAGAATTGTGCATTTCAGTCAGCTGGTGATCCAGGGATCACAGAATTTAAGGGTTGGGATGGACCCCACAGATCATCCAGTCCCAACCCCCTGCCCTGGGCAGGGACACCTCCTCACTAGATCAGGTTTCTCAAGGCCTCGTCCAGCCTGGTCTTGAACACAGCCAGGGTTGGGGCATCCACCACGTCCCTGAGCAGCCTGTTCCAGTGTCTCATCATCCACACAGTAACAAACATTATTCTAATATCTAACCTAAACTTCCCCTCCTTCAGTTTGAACCCATTACCCCTTGTCCTATCATTTCAGTTCCTAACAAAGAGTCCCTCTCCAGCTCTGTGTAGGCCCTTCAGATATTGAAAAGTTGCTAGGAGGTCTCCATGCAGTCTTCTCTTCTCCAGGCTGAACAGCCCCAACTCCCTCAGCCTGTCTTCGTAGGGGAGATGCTCCAGTCCTCTTAGCAACTTGTTGGCCTCCTCTGGACTTGCTCCAACAGTTCCATGTCCTTCTTATGTTGAGGACACCAGAATTGCAAGCAGTATTCCAGGTGGAATCTCACAAGAGCAGAGGGGAAGAATTACCTCTTTTGACCAGCTAGCCACACTTCTTTTGATGCAGCCCAGGATTTCAATTGGTTTCTGTGCTGCTAGTGCACATTGCTGGCTCATGGTAAGCTTCTCATCCACTATCACTCCCAAGTCTTTCTTCTCACTGCTGGTGTCAGTTACTTCCCCACCCAACCTGTAGGTGTGCCTGGGATTGCCATGGCCCAGATGTAGGACCTTGCACTTCATTTTGTTGAACTTCATGAGGTTTGCATTGGCCCACCTCTCAAGCCTGTCACGGTCCCTCTGGATGGCATATCCCTTCCCTCCAGCATGTTGACTACCCCACACAGCTTGATGTCATCAGCAAACTTGCTGAGGGTGCACTCAATCCACTGTCCATGTTGCCAACAAAGATGTGGAACAGTATCAACCCCAGCAGTCTTGGGCCCTTCTGCCTTCCAGACTTCATCCCAAGAGGCTCTGCCAAGAAGGTCCTTGAAGACACCAAGTCTGCTGTCCTGAAGTCCAGGGCAATGAGCTTGCTGTGCACCTTCCTCACCACCCTGAAGATCTTGAACTCCACCATCTCATCGTCGCTACATCCAAGGCTGCCTTGGAGCACCACGTTCCTGACCAACTCCTCCCTGTTGATGAGCACGAAGTCCAAAATCACAGATTTATCTTTCTCTTGCACACATATACACATGCTTTTCAGGTTAAAAGAATCTATTTAAAACTTATATAAATTAAATGTATTGAATGCAAAATTGTGCAAAAGTGGAACCAAGATTTTATACATAGAGTAAGAATATATCTAATGTTTAGGAACACTATGAATTTAGTAGCAGTTTGGTAGAAGATGGATGGAAGAAGGAAGCAAGGAATAGCATGTAATGTGCTCTGTATTAGTTATTATCCTAACTACTGTGAAGATACCAGATGTATGTAAGAAAATACTGATTTGTCTTATTGTATTTGCTGGAGAATGCAGAAGGTGAATAGAGAGAGGAATAAAGACATCTGCTATAAAGAAGAAAAATAATTTTATACATTGACCTAAAATTTTAACATTTAGCAATCATGTTCTTAAAGAATAGCAAGGAAATGTAAATACTGCCTATATCATTGCCTACAATTCTTTATATTGGAAAATAAAATGGCAGAGTCACAAGCTGATTGAGTTCAGAAGAGACCTTTGGTAGTCATCAGCTCCAAACTTCTCCTCAGAGATGGATCTATTTAGACCAGGTTGCTCATGTACAGTCAAGTTGTAAATATCTTCAGTGACAGATATTCCAAAATTCTTTTGCTCAACTTGTTTAAAAACCCTTTCTGTGAATTAAAAATTTCCTTACATTTAATTAGAGCTTCTCTTGTTCATTTTTTCTTCTTCTGTTGCTGTGTACTTCTAAGGAGTCTGGCTTGATCTCTCCACACCTTTGCGTCATAGTTGCAGATAGAGATAAGGTCTTCCTTGACCTTGGTCTTCTCCAGGCTGAACAGACCCAGTTGTCTCTATCCTTCTACAACCTGGCCTTTGCCTGATTACCTAGGTGACCCACCTTGCTGCAGTGTATCCATTCTCCCTTGTACAGGAGATCCCAAAACTACATGCAGTACTGAAAATGCAGACTCACATATGCTGAACACAGTGAAGGAACCACTTCCCTCAATCCTTTGGCTGCTCTCTTGCTAGTATAGCCTAGAATTAGCTCTCTCTGCAGTGGGGCACTCTGACAGCTCGTGTTCAACTGGTTGTACACCAGGACTTCCAAGTGGTTTTATTCAAAGTTGCTCTTAGCTCTGCAGATGCACAGTGTTCTGCCTTCCCAGATACAGGATTGTGTGCTTGCTGTTATTAAACTTTATGAGGTTCCTGTTACCCTGTTTCTGCAACCTGTTGAGTACTTTCTGAACAGAAGCCTCATACTTCAGTGTATCAGGTGTTTGCCTTGAAATTTGATATAAACTGTGAATAGTTTCTTAAAAATCAGTTAAAATAGTTTGGTTTAGTTTAACAAACTAACCAGTCCATTATCTTTTTTGATGACTATACACTGATGCTCTATATTAGGCAATCAGGGATTGCAACTAGGAATTCAGCATCAACCAGGAACTCAGCATCACTTTTCAATTGTAGATGCCAGTTTGTGGGAACTGGAAGAAGCAATAGAGTTACTGATGAAAAAATCATGGCTATTAACAATATTAACCCCCCCCCCTCAATTCAAAACTCAAGTAGCTGGAAGAGGAAGTTCTCATACACTCGGTACTCCAGCAGCAATATAAGTGATGTATAAAACCTAGGTTCAGTTCACCTCTGCATGAATGGTTTCGATAAATGCTTGCCCTTAACTTAAACTAACAAAAAAGGGCTCTCTCAGTGTCTCATGTTGACACTGTTCCACTGCATATATTCAATTAAATATTTACTGGAGAGAGGTGGTCCATGTGTTCCCATCTCCCCAGCAAGTGTCCTAGCTAGAAGGCTGGAGAGCTATTCTTGTTCTCCATATCAATGACATTTTGAGCATTTTATCTGAAGTGGAACAGTGTCAACAGGAAAGGTTGCAATAAGGTTCCTAAGAATATCTTGTACCCTCCCTGTTCACATCTTTGTCTAATTCAGAATGGGGATTGAAACAGTGTAAATAAACTTTCAGGTAAAGTGCTTAATCATTGAGTATTTTTAAATGTCTCCTCAAACTCTCTGCCTGGAGTAACCTTTCATAAATTACTTAAATACAGGTTGAAATAACATATAATAGAATGTCTCTGTAACCTGACAGTTGGGATATATTGTAAGCTGAGAGATTGCTATTCAAATCTCCTTGGGCGAAGGAAGAACTGATTTGCTGAACAGGACATTTTATAGTGCTCATTTTATCATAGTTAAGAAAAAAAATGGAGATATTAAAGTTCATTTATTTCAGAAAAATAAATTATCTTGTGTAAAACACATGCTCTCTGAAACAAACCACTTTTTGTCATATATTTACTGTCAGAACATAAACCTGTCACATAAATGTTTTTCTATAGGTGTAAGTGCCTCATACCCAATTACTTCACATCATGAAACTAGATTTACTCTGCCTCACGCGAGAAGCTAGAACTTTACTTCTTGACTAGAAATATTTTCAGTTTCAGTCTTAAACTGGCACCTTAGAACTTTTTTCTGGGTTGATGGCCTTGCAAATTGAATGATTACAGGAGATTCTGAAAGGGAAACAAATCTCCAAAAGAAACTGCGGCTGTTGTATACTCCATCATTTTTGAAAAAGGCCTTGGAGTTTTCCATGTCTCTCATGTTATTAGCAGCATCAGATTGGTGGTTTTGTCTGCAAGCCAGACTATAAATCATCATCAGTGTTAGGCATAATATTCACTATTAATTCCTTGTTTTCCCTACTGAAATATCTTTTTGTGCTTATTTTCTCTTGATCCTTGGCATTCTGCTGACCATCAATCAAAAGAACAAGCTGGACATTCCTCTCTGTCTTGCCTCAGTGAACCTCTGATTTTCTTGACCATTAACCACTCTCTGGAATGTACATTTACTGTCGGCATCTTTAAAGCCCCATATTCTTCTCTCCTAGATACACTCCCTTCCTGGCACCAGGTTGCAAAGCAATATTTCTCATATACTGAATGAAGAGCATGTCATAGGCTGTTTGACATGGTCTGGGAGCCCACAGAAAACCACTGATGCACAACCCACTTTTATTTCAGAGGTCTGTGGGAGCCTAGAGGGATAAGCAGCCTTTCTGCTAGGCCGAACACACCACCTCACACACACAAAAAAATATTCCTGCCTGTACTCTTTAATAGGTTTCGTAGTCATGAAGAAAAAGATGTATCTTAAGAGAATTTTTCTTGAAATGTGTGAATAAGCTTGATTTCATGCATCAGCTGTTCTCTTTCCTTGCAAAAATGTGGTGTTTACTGGAGTGAGGAACAGTCTGCATTCATTATTCAGGAGCAAGGAAGTTTTGACTTTTTCTTGAGCTTCTCAAAACCCTTCAAAGGGAAGGAAAAGGAAAATGGTTCAATACAAGTTCAGCTAGATGGCTGAACAAATTGCAGTGGTATTTCCCAGAAGGCTGCTAGTTCAAATGCTTTCTTTTATGAAATAGATTTATCAATAGGCCACTTCTCCTTATTGGACTGCTTGTTTTTCATGGCCTGAAAAGTAATGCATGTTTTCTCATATTGCTTTGAGAATGGGAAACTGCATGCACATACTCTATCGATCTGCAACTTTATCTTAGTCATGTTTCTTCATCCCTAAAGCAAGTCAACTTTGCCCAGCAACAGGCTGTGAAAAGTTTAAAAGATCAATTGTTCAAAGCACTCTAACTCACCCATGATATTTACTTGTCCATACACTATCAGTAGAGACACAGTAGTTCTGATAAAGATTTGTGTTTTGATACTAATTGTAATGTGCATATTTATGTGGTTCTTTTTATGTAGATTTTATTACAATACTGCAAACTAAGGAATTGACTTTAATATATAATTGATTTGGCATGATGTGTGTGACAGTAATACCCCTTTCAGTACTAGAAAAGGCTTGACATCTCTTGCTCAGAAAGATCGTATTTCTAGCTATTCAATGAAGAACAACTTTGCTGAAAAATACTTGAATTATATATATTAAAAAAAACAGACCAAAACAAACCAAAACCAAAACAAAAAAACCCCACCCAACAAAACTTACATGAAATTAATTAGAATTAAGGACTGAAATAACTTGTTAGTCACACTCCAGCAGCAGAGAAGAAAGCTGGAAAATGTATGGGATATGCTACCATTGCCAGTGTCATGGTTTATACATCTACCATCTGACAACCACACATAGCACTACCTTCTAGGTGCTTTGTTCCACTTTGGCAATGCAAAATAACCATAAACCTGGCTTAGCTAACCTGTAAAGCTATGTTAATGACTATGTTGCACTGGTATAATTACAAGTAGTGGCTGTCATGTTAGCTGTGAGTTTGATCTGTACCTCTTAGGACTTTCTCTCTCACATTTTGTTATTTAAGGAAATAATGGAAGCATGTGTGTAACTCTATTAGAGAAATCTTGCATACTCTTGCACCAGGTGTTAAATACTTGTATTAGCCCCTATATGAAAGTCCATATGTGGCCATAGTGGTTTGTTATTTAGAATGGTATTTCTATTTTCCAAATTTAAAAATCTAAGCACTGAAATCTAAGCTCATGTCCCAGAGTTCCTTGTGTAGTGAGTGGACAGAAATAAGCAGGGGTTGTTCTTATATCTCTAAGTCTCTATTTTAGTTTGAGATGAACTGCCTTTTTGAGTTGCCTATTACAGGGACCCTATATAAATTTGTTCAGACTTAAATTTCTAATTTTTAAGTATCTGAATTTTAGATTCTTATCATATCCTAGTTGCATTTGACTTGCACCCTTACTCAACAGAAAAGCCATTAAATTGCCAACACTAAGTTGGATCAACTACAAGGTCCTTTTGTAAGAGGAAATTTTTAGCATCACAAGATTTTACTGTTTCCTTCTCTTTGTTCCTTACTGAGAACATTTCATCCATGGAGGAGGCAGACGAATTCCTAGACCCTTAATCTCCATTTGTACCAGTCCTACTGAGAAGAAGACTAACAGTTCAGTTCCTAATGGGCTATAAGTAATAGCTGAGAATCAGTCATTTTTACATACACTGATCTTCTTAGATGGATATACTTCTTTAAAGGGTTGATATATTTTTAAAATGTAGAGATTATTATTTTTCTCCTTCATCACATTTTTCCTTACATGGTGACTCATATTCGCCTGATCTTAAATCACTGTTTTCAGTGGTAATACAATAAAAATTATCTCTCGTATCTTTTAAAAAGTTATATTAATAACAGAACATAAAAGAATGGCCTAAATTCTCCTTACACACACAGAGCTTTGCCATCATCAATAAAGAAGTTTTACTTCTACAAACTACATTTTCTTTTAAATTCAGTTTAACAGGAGAAAGTTGACTGCTATTAAAGATCCTGTTTCTCTTTTAAGCCTAGGAAATACCATGCTAATAAAATTTCCATGGAACTTCTAGGCAAACTTATTTCCGCATAAACCAGATGCATATTCTTTTTTATACCACAGATTTGTTGACCTATTTGCATGTAGATAAAATATTAAGCTCACCAAACTAGTTTACATTTAATTGTAGGGCTTTTTTTTCTACTACAGGAAGTAAAATTAATGAGGAAAATGTACTCATTTAAGAAAGCCTCTCTTGTTTCTTTAGATTTTTGTGCAAAAGATCTTGCTAAAGAGATATAAACCATATACACAGATCATGCCCCTTATTTACCCAACAGCAGATGCTCCACGGCACTCAATTCTTATTTTTTTTATT
>NW_008692819.1:564-7087 GCF_000695815.1 Acanthisitta chloris | reverse complement strand
TGATTCTGTGCTAATAGGGACCAGGAATGGATGTCTTGTAGTACAAATATAGGTTGGAACAACAGTTGTCAGTTGGAATTACACAGTTCCTTTGGGTCACTGGAGAGATTTCTAAGATGATGATGAAATTACTAATGCCACTGTGGTAATGCTCAGATGCTCCTATGAAAATTGCCTTTGTTTTCTAAAGTAGTATGTGCAGGCATAGCTGAAATGTTGTGTATGAAGACTATTTTTGTCATTTTCTGTGAAGTTTTGGTCATACTTTGGAGATAACATAGTGACTGCTCTGTTAAGCATTCCTCTGTTAACTGTTTTGTAGGATGGAATCCATAGAGAAGATGGAATCTGATTTTAAAAACTGTCACATGTTCCTTGTAACTGTTCTCAACAAAGCTGTCTGTCGAGGCTCTTTTCCTTACTGTAAGTACCTGAGGCTTGTTACATACCTGCACTTACTGGGACACAGGCTTTACTAGGAATGTGGTATGTTTTAATCTGTTTTAATGTTTGTCATTACATCTTAAATAATCTCATTTTTTGAGGTATTCACAGAGGGACGTGAAGAATTACTTCTTACAAAGTTAACTATGCTATTTTTTGAGCATTTATGCCAAGCTTTTATTATGACAGCTGTCTTCAGTTTGTCTGTTTTCTTGACGAGGGGAAGGTGATGTAGCCAAGCAAGTGACAAGCAGTTTTCTAAACTAATGAAACTAAGTTCTGGGGGCATAGAAGAGCATTGTTTTCATTGTTATTGAATGACAGCTGTGATATGTCTTGAGCAGATAAAATTTTAGTATCATGCTGCCTCAGCTGCAACCACACTCTATCTTGGCTCTGGCCATCTGGTGGAAGTTACTTCCTTGGGAGTAGCAATAGGCCAAGGTGACGTCTGTGCCTCTGCTTACAACCTGGTATTAGCTTAAGTTGTTAGTCAGTGCCAGTTGGAGTTGGACAACTGCTGAACGGGGATCTCTGGGATGTAGATGTGTGTTCCAACAGGTGTCTACACCATCTGGGGATGTGCTTAGGGACGTGGATTTGGCAGTGCTGGGTCAACGGTTGGACTTGATGATTTTAAAGGTCTTTTCCAACCTAGATGATTTTGTGGTTCTCAAAGAGGTTATGTCTGATGTCACTGCTGCTCACTGGGTGTACAGAGCTTGTCTGCAAGAACCATCTGTGCATGGCTTGCTGTACACAACAACAACCCCACAACCTTCAGTGCTGCTTTTTTTGCTGTACAACAGTATTTCAAACAAAAGAGCTAATTTCTCACCTGTTCTTACCACGTGAAGTAACTAATGGATAACTGATGATGAACTTGGTGAAATACTGTCTAAACTGTCAGAGATTCATAAAATGTCTTACCCTGAAGTCCTGAAGTGTTACGGTTTGAAAAATAAACTGGTACCTTCCTCTTCAACAGCAGGGTTGAATTGCAGTAAACATTTTCAGACTGCTGCAGGTGCAAGTATTAACTCCTCTGCTCTGGTTTGTTTCACAGTGGAATCTTTAGCTTTGTCCCTGATGGCTGGCATGGAACAAAGTTAACACCTGAGCCCCTGGAACTGGAATACTGACAAACTGAAATCAGCATTTGGGTTGAAATTCCTGTGTTAAAAAACAGTAAGGATTGGGCACTCCAGTTTAAAATGTGTGCAGCTAAATGATGCTGATGGCTTGGAGCTGTGTAAAATATTTTAAAATGTAAATAATGTACAGGTATTTAAGTGCATTGGTTGTGGCAGTATTTTTCTCTGTATGTATATGCTTCAACATCAAAAGACATGTATAGTGTACAATTCATTCCATGTAAACAGTTTGACTTGAAAATGCATTAAATGTTTTTGATGCTGTAAAAAGGATTTTTTTTCTTTAATGATGAGTAATTGATGATTTACTTTCCCCGTTAATTTTTCAGCTGTGCATAGGTCACAGGGCAGCATGGAGTGGTGTGACTCAGTTCTTAGTGTTCAGAAGGTTGGTTGAGTTAAGTTTTTGGCCTTTTTTTCCTTTGAAAAAAGGCTAAGCATTCATCTTGTTTTCTTAGTGGTTCTTAAGAGCTCTTTAAGAAGACTTCCAATAAGCTGATGTAAGAAACACAATATTAATTTATCAAAATGGATTATTGCAGACCATACAGTGCCAGTATTTTTATGTTAGATGTTCAGATGCTTACTGATTTCAGTGGTAACTCTCGTCAGGGTGAATAGGATCGGGATGACTCTGTGTAATGCATCAGTTTTAAGTATTGGATTGTTGAGATGTTTCAGAGGTGGTCAGGTATGACTTGAGCTTTCTCCTCCTCCCAAGCCTTTTGCAGACAAACCTTACAGCTAGTAGCTAATCTCTCATCCAGCAGTGGACTGTGATACAGAAGGGTTCATTTCTGGACAAGTAACTGGAACTTGTTCTGCACAAGATGACTTGCCCTGTCTCTTCCCCATGAAGGTTTCTCTGTAATTCTGGCATCAGTACACCTGCATTTAAAAAGATACAATCAAACATAGCTATTTACCTACTGATTTATTTGAATAAATAAAAGATTTAATAAATAGAATTTCACTGTTGTGTGTGTTTCTGCTGAAATCCAGTCAGTAACTTGAAGTTTGAAGGCTGTTTCTGCAAGGTAAATGAAATATATTACTACCAACTGTGAGACTGTGTGGCTCATTATAAAACTATTCTTTTTTTCACCTGTGAACTAATAGTTGCTTTTTGTGACAGTGAGTATTGGGGTTCTTTTTTGAACAGGAGATACAAAAAGATTTTTCCAGGTTATAACCATGAAATGTTTTCAGGAAAAGAACTTGTGGCCAGACTAGTGTGGCAGCAGGACCAGGGCAGAGCTCATCCCCCTGCACTGGGCACTGGGGAGGTCACAGCTCAGTGCTCTGCTCAGCTTTGGGCCCCTCACTGCAAAAAGGACATTGAGGTGCTGGAGCAAGTCCAGCCAAGGGCAGTGAGGGCAGAAAAGGTCTGGAAAACGTGTCATATGAGGAACTGCTGAGGGAGTTGGGTTGGTCAGCCTGGAGAAGAGGCTCAGGGGTGACCTCCTGGCTCTCTGCAACTCCTGCCAGGGCTGGAGAGAGGTGTGGGATGTGTGTCCTGCCAGGGCTGGGGGAGAGGAGAGAGGGAATGGCCTTGAGCTGAGCCAGGGCAGAGTCAGACTGGGTGTGAGGAGAAATGTTTTGCCTGTTGTGGTGTTCAGCACTGGGATATTGCCCAGGGAGGTGGTGCAGTCACCATCCCTGGAGGTGTTTCAGAGCTGTCTGGATCTGCTGCTGGAGGATCTGGTTTAGGGTTTAGGGGTTACAGCAGTTAATGGTTGGACTTGATGATCTTAGAGGTCTCCAACCTTCATGATTATATGGTAATGGTGAGAAATTTTCTGTTGCCCCATGAAGTTCTTTCTTGTCTGACCCAGTGGAGTTTTTGCTTTAGTAATCATTCTTTGTGTTGTCCTCTGCTACCACATGACACACTTTTTCAAGTGGATGTTCTTTGTGGTATGGGGACACCTATGAACAAAAGGAATTTGTATGTCCAGTTCAGCATGGCTGGTTCTCATTGGAGATTCCACATTATTTATTGCAGACAGAGACAGCATTTTCTCTATTAACTGCTCCTTGCTCACTCAGAGGAAAATTGAATAGCACACTAGGAGTTATAAAAGGCATATTACTAGAAAGTTCAGCCCTTGTATGCACTGGTTCAGTACTTTTGGAGTATATGGATGTCTTGTACTCTGTGCTTTTAAACAATCTAATGTGACTGCTTTATTTCTCCTTTCTATACAGTTGTTACCTTCAGTGAAATTCCTGCTTTTCCTAGCCTTGCCTTGGATAATATTAGCTAGATATGGGAGAAAAAAAATCCTTCAATCCCTCATGTTGTTGGAACAGTAATTGCTAGTAGATCCCTTTGCAGATTTGTCTTATTTTCTATCAAAGACCCTGTGCAAGTGAAGGAATTTGCTCCTTCACCCAATTTCCTGGTTAGGAATTAACCTTGTGTTCTGCAGTGAGACTCCTGTGCACTTCTGGGACGAGTGATGCCTGCACACCATTTGTTCAGTCAGCTTCCAATATTTGCTCACTGTCATCACAAAAGCACAGTGAAAAATCTCACTCTGGCCACGTTTACTGATTCGGTCACGGAATCCTCCACATGTGATTTTTTGTGTCTCAGTTGTACTTGGCTGACAAATGCCCTTGAATGAGTCCATCTTATGGCATTCCTTTTTCCTTAGGATCACAGTAAAATGGGGGTTTTGGGGGAGATTGTGGGTATTTTAGATATTTATTTACTCACATTTCCTCGTTAGCATTTTCTGCTTTCTTTACAGAGCAGAGTTGTTCCTAGGATTCTGTCCTGGATCCATTCCCTCTGGATGTTTTTTGACCTTGTTTTGAAATTCCTGTTTTTATCAGATATCTCTGAATTGTTATGAATCGTCTTTTGGACACTTTTTCCTCTTTGTTGGAGGGGACACAACATTTGACTATGCTTTACTTGCACTTCTGGAATTTCAAGTAAGCAATTTCAGAGATGTTAGGAAAAACAAGGCCAAGTTTATTGCATGTGTGTATAGATCTGGAGGAGTTCTGTCATAGTCTGTTGTTTTGTAAATTGTCAAGTCTACCTGAAGGAAAGCATGAGACAGAGCCCAGCAAAGCATGTAGAAATGGAACTTTCTAGGGGGATATAAAGTTCTTTGGAGAAGAACACACTGCATTATTGGATGCTGTTGCAGTTTTGCCTGTGCTTCATTTCCAGCATGATTTGTTCTCTTCTGGATGCAGCATAGGAGCCCTTATCCATATGGCTTGGTACTTTCCTTCTCTTTTTCTTTCCTGTGAGCTTCTGTAATCTCTAGGCCACATTTTACCACGGATTTAGTAAATTCTCTGATGCTTTCTGTGCTGTTAAGTTTTTAATAAGCCCTAACTAACCTCCAGATCCTTGAGGATTTTTGCTTGTGTCAAACTATTGATATCAAAACTGTTAGCAACCAGTTGTTTGCATGATTTCTGTGGTAGCATGGTTTAAAGACAGCAACGTTAAACTGCAGGCTGATTAAAAAGATTAACAAAAATCCCTCTGCTGTGCTTTTAAATCTTACTAACTGTAAAGATTTGCAAATTTTCCAGCTCTCCTCCTCTACTCTTCTGCACAGTTACAGAAAAACCTTTCCTCACTAGTATGGTTGGTGTTTTCTGGACAATGCAGTGACTTGTTGCTGCACTGTGCATTATTGCTGGGAAGGCTGCACAGGATCACAGGTCTTGGGGATCTAGAGAGCTAACAAAGGTACCAGGGTTAGAGAGGCAGCACTGGGGTGAAGAGTGAGGGGAATGAATTGCATAACATGTGCCCTAATTTCTGTACTGGTGTCCTGCACGAGCAGAATGAATGTTGTTTACAACGGAGTCAGGAAAGGATTTAATACATCTTTGTGTCTGTGCAGCAGGCTGGGACAGCAGAGTGTACATGGGCCCACTGCACACAGAAAGTGAAACCCCTTGGAGCTAGCCACAGAACTCTTGTCCAGCACCTCAGGGAGCTGGAAAGCAGCACCAGGAAACACTGCTCAGGTGCATTTTCAGGTACTGTGGTTCAGCACTGGGAGGGAAGTCGGAACCAGGGAGCTGCACGTGCCATCACGTGCTAATTAGCAGCAAACTTGTTCTCAGCTGTGCTTGTGGCAGTGTGTGCTCCTAGGGTGGGACTCCAGCTTCCCTGGAGTTAAAGGTAGGAATGGAGGATCAGATCATGGCATTTGATGGAGGCCTTGTGGAGAACTCCTGGTAGGAGCTGCATTTTTAGGTAGCTGGCTAGGCGTCCTGCTGTGGGCTGTTGGTTGAGATCTCTGTGGACTCAAGTGAAAAAAAAAAAAGATGAATAACTAGATATGCTGTTAATCACTAAAGTATCAGCAAAACCAGAGAGTACCATTGGCATGGCAGACGTAGCAGACACCTCATGGCAGAACCACAGGGTTCCTGTTGAAGGTCTAAGGCTGCTGTGGAATGCAACTCTTCCATATACTCCTGTGGGCTCCTGGGGAAGATTTTCTTTCATTGTCTTTGGATAAATACTTAAAAGCCCAAAGCAGGAAATGAAAAATGAAGTGAAAATAGCTGGAATTCAGGAATTGGACCCGTGGGTGCCTGTGGCTAGCAGCATAGTGCCTTGAACCAAGGCTTTATCTAGTCTTCAGACAATTGCAGGAAGCTTGTTATGCTGCATTATCTGATGTTTATGTGGTTTAGGTGTGGGGAATATAAATTGCCAGGAGCACGAGGTGTTAGTGTTCTACATCTCACTGGCAGGCATGGGTCAGAATCAGGTTAAGATGAATTCCACCTGAGAAAGGGCAGTTTGAGATCCTAAGTCTAGCCACTGGCAACATAAAAACTACAGCTAACTTCGGTGGGTAGGACAAGGTCAGTGTGTGTAGACACATACACCTTCGGCTAGACCCAGAGGGTCTGTGTTCAGTGTGGCAGGGAGG
>NW_008692819.1:0-528 GCF_000695815.1 Acanthisitta chloris | reverse complement strand
CATCTTCAGTCAAGTACTGTCACTGCAGTGCTTAAGTTCCACTGCAGTGGAGAGAGCAGGGAGTGGGGACATGACAGAATTAAATCAGGCATCTGGAATGGTGTGAGGTGGGCTCATTTGAAATGGTCCTGATAGGCATGTTACAGGAGATTTGAGACATCCAGATGGTAAAATAAGATTGTCCTTAATTCCTGTATCAAATGATAGGAAAAGCAACACAAATCTTGAGTACCTGCCTATCATCAGTATTTTTTATGACCTTATGAGTTGTTACATACTGGAGTATGGGAATGCTAATCAAAAGCAGATTGCTCCCGCAGTGGGGAAGCAGCTCCTGCACCCACTTGTTGCTTTAGGTGGAGATACCAAGACCTGGGGCATGAGCCCATCCCCAGGAGAAGCTGTAAGTGCTAGGACAGTGTGGTGCCAGCTGGCAGTGCCTTGCTGTCACACAGAGCAGCTGCTCCTGGCACTGGGTGCCTTCCAGCAGGCTCAGGAGCTGCAGTGGCAGTGCTGTGTTTTAGGGAC
>NW_008692818.1:0-8202 GCF_000695815.1 Acanthisitta chloris | reverse complement strand
TCGGAAGTCTTTCAAATTATCTCCTACTCAAAGATAAACATAATAACTTTGAGTACATTGTATTTTTATATATAAGCCATGAAGACTGAGTCTTCCCTTTAAGATAAGATTATCATCAACATCATTACGACATAACACTCCTGATACGTGAGGGTGAAATACCATGTATTCTTTATCTTTCTGCAATTTTATATTATTAAAAGTAACCTGTATGCTTGGTCTGCAATGTCATATAAACCCCTTCATCTTGTAGAATTAGATATAACAACATTGCTATTTCTGAAAACAACTACTGTATATAAAAACACTACTTGCTATCTATTACTGTGGCTCACTCAACAGATGCAGCCTGCACACACAAGCAATTGCTGTAAAGCAGCTGACACTAATTTGATGCCCTGCAGTAGAGCATGTTCTCCACCAAACTCAGCTGAAACCAGTGGTTACAAAAAGAACTCCGGATTTTAAACCCTCACAGTTTAGCAAAAACACTATTTTGAATTTAGATGAATGTAATACACCACTGCTGCAGCAAAATACATATTTTAAGACAGTTTAACAATAGAAAACCACCTGTGAAAAACATAAGACAAAAATCAGGTGAAGGTAATGGGAAGATAATAAGTATTCAATCCTGAAACTGAATTTCTTCCTGTAACGAATTAGCACAGAAAGATACCAGTGAGTTATCACCAGGTGTTCTAGGCATTACAACCATCATGTACCACCATGATGGGAGGAATTATTTCAGAAAAATATCCGTGCAATTCTGTTATACAGCATATAATTCCACTGGATTCTCTCATTCTCTCATCAACTACTCTCATCAATACAATGCCTGAAGTATAAGCTGAAATACAGTTTTCTTCTAATTGGCATGGAAATATAAATTCAAACAAGAATACAATGTAGATCAGCACATATTTTGAAGAATATATATAATTTTCACAGGAAAAATACTAAACATCTCCTTATTGTACCATTTGCACACGTGTATATGCTCACACCTGCACGAGTATTCTTTACTGACATATACAGGAGACCAAGTTCCTTTGTCCATGCTTGTTTATCATCTAAAAACCTGTGCAGAGGTTCCTGCTTTGACAGCTATAACCTACTCCAATGACAAAGCCGCAAAATTATATAAAGTTTTTCAGCAGCAAAGACTTACTGATGATGTATAGAGGAGTGGGCTGAAGGAGGACCTGAGTCTTTCAAATTCTTCCTGCCCTCATACCCAAATTTTAGAGAGAAAAAAAGTTCTTTTTTCACTGTTCTGGAAGATCAGATTACTAGTGTAGTCATGGTAATAAGAGATTCTTCATATTAGGGACACTGTAAGGGTACTGTAGGCTGCTTGTGCAAAGCAGTAGCTCTCCGGGTTTTTTCCAAGCAAAAAAAATCCATACACAAAGAATTTCAGTTCCTTTCCATGAGACTACAGTAGGTTTCAAGAAAAAAAATGAACTTGAAGGCTGTAACTGAAATCTCAGTTCTATTAATCTATGTCACAACTTGAATGCTTTAGTTGCTTTCATTATTGCATTTGGGCATCATTTGTCCATAATTTACTTCTTCCAGACTTTCAGGAATTTTACAACCCTCATCCCCAAAAGTAAAGTACTATATTGGTTTTACTTTCTTCACAGTAAAACTGTGCCAAATGCAGTAACATGTTATCCCTTCAAAAATACCAAGTTCTGTCACAAGATTTTAAACAAAGGTAACAGCATTATTTAACTGACTGATGGTAACTATGGGTCTTTTGGTATATTCATACAGATATGATCTCCAAATGACAAGCTCATTGCTTTTAGAAGTCTATTTTTGCACACAGTTCTGTTGACAAAAATAATGGTGAAAAGCTACCTCTCTCAGTTCAGAAGCCAAGCAAGGGGTTTCATCACTCCCATTTTGGAAGTAGATATTTAAGTCAGATTTAGATGGATTTTACACCATTAAAACTTTTCTTGTTCTAGACCTTAGTTCCGATAACAGCACAGGTTTTATCACAAATCAATGTGATTTACTATATATTAGTTCCTCACCCTTCTTTTAGCTTGTTTGCCTATCCTTGGGCTTCATGCAGAAGCCATCCTTGTTTTAGTGTATGGTTAACCTCTACTACGTGGCACATACGCCAAGACAACCTTGCACTATTCCTTGGAAATGCACCATCTCATATTAAAGAGCATACATAAATGTCACAGTAGCATGTGAACACTCATGCTTAAAACATACAGCATTTCAGAAAACTTCCTCTTGATGATTTGTTTCTGGTCTTTAACAGTTATCAACAGAGGAGTTACTTTGATGCACTTAAACCTCAAGCCTTGAAGGCTGTTAGAAAGAATGGTTGTCAGCATCCGGACAAAGACCCAGGTCTACCTCTGGAAACAATTCTACTGTTGTGCTTATAACCCCTAGGGCCAGAACCCACCATTCTCTCCCAACATGACAATACTTAGACACCTGTCTGTAGTGACACTCCCCTTCAAGATGGTATCCCTCCTAAAGTTTTGTTCATAAGACTGTAAAAAGTAGTGCATCCATGTCTCAGACCACTCTCCTGCAGCACCCAGCTTCCCACAAATGCTAGAAAACCTACAAACCCCATTTATTTTTATTTGAGAACAAGGCATAACAAGTACAAGCGTTGCACTAGCTAACACTTAGGAACTGAAACCTTTTACAGGTTGTTGTGTGAAGCTCATGAGAGGACCCAGAAATACATTGGGAAAAAAAGGATTAAAAAAGTCATAGAAATATCATGGCCCACATTTCAGCTAGGAAACAAAGATCTAGATCCACTTGAAGAGAGGCTGGCCTAAGGAAGATCACCTGCTATTCCCAGGAACCAAAGATAGGAAGACCAATTCAACCCTCCTGTTAGTCAGTAACTACTGAAAATGCAGAGTCCAGATAAGCCTTTTGCATTAACATAAATTCAATATAGAATAGAAATAAAATATAAAGTACACACAATCATCCATTTACAAGCAGTGTAAATTGAAGCTGCACCACAGAAAACTCTGGGGAAAAAATAAAATATATGCAAAGCCAGCTGAAATACAGCAAAGATTTTCCAACAGTCTTATACATATAAGCCACATGAATTTCATTTATTATTTGATCAGTTTACATTACATGGGGATTAAAAATGAAGACCTGGCCTAGACAGGCAAGTATAGGGAAGACAATAATTAGTACATAGGATTTTAATCTGGATTTTAATGGGAATTCACATGATACTACTTCCTGAGAGTTTACTAATTGTGACGTTTCATCTTTTACAAAAAAAGATCTGCTTTTTCTTCAATACCACCTCCTTTGCAATGGTTGTGATACAGCTGCTCTCCTTTCATCTTAAGGATGCTTTCCCACAAAAATGACTTAGAGGATTGAGACAGCACTGAATCTCAACCTTTAAAGCTTTAAAGCAGGGCAACATAGCAAAAAAATACCACATTCAGCCTGGCAGGAATATTTTCTTTATTTAAGTGACAAACAGCTGAGCTGACCAGAAGCACCTGGAGTTCTCACCGAAGAAAAATAGTCCAAAATAAATGTAATTTTTTTGGGGGCTGGAACTGTCTTCACTGTCAAAAGTACTCTTGCTTATTTTTTCCTTAGGCTTTAGGGTCTGGTAAAACAGTTTTCTTAACACCTCCCTCCTCCCCAAAGTTACACTAACAGCTTAGAATTATGCATGAAGACATTGCTTCTTTACAGCTTCTGACAGCTTATGATTCAGAAATGGTCCAGCAGATACATATGCACCTAGTTCAAGCTATTTTCTCCCTCAAAATTTGCTAAGGTTGCCCTGAGCAGTGTTTCTCCAGCAATCCTATTATCTGCAGATCATGCCTTGTGTTGCAGGATTTTTCCCTCTGCTGGTCACCAGAAGGACTTGCTCCCAGCCTTTTGTGGCAAGTTGTGCCCCAGGCAGTCTTCCTGCCAGGTCCTAAAAAGCTTGTGTATGTAGTCTGCAAAAATGAACCAAAGCAGTCATCTGGTTCAATAAAGAGATTACCAGTTCATTCAAAACACTGCCTCCATCTGCAGAAGTTTAAAAAGACAGAATACAGATGACTCAGACCTCTTCAGCAAGTTTAAGGATTCCTGTGAGCTTCTTCAGTGTGTTTTTATAAACAGATGCTCATTTTTCAGCATTTTGCACTAAAAATAACTTCAGAAGAACTCAAAACCAGCTAGTCTTAATTTGACTATGAAGAAACAGGTATACAGATTTTAGGGTCTTCAAGCATCAAGTATGTAAAATCTGCTTTTTTTTAGAGCACAAAGGGAAAATAGAGTATATACTAGAACTCTGTCCTGCTTGGAGATAGATCATCAAAACTATGGTGAACATTTCTTTCTTTCAACAGTGATAAAAAGCTTCTTGGAAGAAGAAGGAATGTGAGAGGGTCTGACAACAGTTTAGATCACATACACCACCACCTCAATATGATGACATTTCACTGAAAGTAGATAAAGAGTGCTAAGAGAGAAACTTATTATTCAAATTTTTGATTCTCTGGTACACTGTTTTCTCCTCCAGTCTTTCATTTCTACCAGCATTTCATGAAGACCATTACCTTTAGGATGTGACTTTAAAAAATATTTGAAATCATTTTACATTATTATATTTCTCTAGCTTTACCTCTATTCTTGCCCTCTCCTTATAATGACTCAGCATTTTTGAGGCATTCAGGCCTAATCCCATGAACTAGCCATATGGCTTACATTATTCTGGCCACTATAATGAAGTTCCACAGAAAGGATTCTACTGAATAATGTCAATCGTTAGGGAGTATATCCATATCATATGCCTACAAATCGCATATTAAGGCTGACGAGAAAATACTAGTTAAAGGATGTGCAGTTCCAAGAAGAGCAAAAGAAAAAAAAATTATGGTATCTTTTTTGCTCAGCTGTCCACAGTATAATATATAAGGTAATTGTATTTGCCTTTACCTTTTTCAGATGCTAAAAAAATGAATAATCAATCCTAAATACAGATGTTTTTCTTTACCTAACTATAAAGGTATTTTGGCTATTTCTCTTTATTAACAATGTGGGAGACATCAAAATCTTGCAAGTAGGATTTATTACAATATAGCATTTATTTTAATTCTGAGAAAGGATGAAAGTACTAAAAAAGTACTCCACCTAAACCAAAATCCTTGTGTATCTTTCACAAACAATTACATTCCATTTTGTTTATGAGTTGGTTTTTTTTCACACGTTAGGCAGACTCTGCATGCTACTACTCTCCCCCTCCCCCCAAATTATTGCTCTACAAGAATCAATTATAATAAATGTGAAACAGAACAAAATAACTAAAATATTTGTTACTATATTATTGGTAAAAGAGATGGAAGAGCAAAAAAAGGCTATTTCATGCAACGAAAGACACAAGATGCAAGGTGAGGGTTGGGGTGTTGGGTATGATGATCTGGAAGCAACACACACAAAAACCCATCCAGGTAACTAACACAATCAACTCTTTGCTTCAATTAAATTGACCAAAACAATAAAAATTTCATGCCAGAAGAATGAAGCCAACATAATGTCACTCTCCATGAAGGCCCAATATAAAAGAACCCTTCCAAGGGAAAAACTGCAGCGTTAGCATTGCCTACGCTTAAAAGGGACACAGGGAGTAGAAAGGAGATCCACCTTACACACTACTCAGCAGCAAGTATCCCAAGGAAATCAATACCAATTCTGTCAGCACTGATTTCTGCAGAGCTTTTCCCCAACAGGTGGATACAAGGTAGGACATAGGAAGGATAGGCAACGGCAGCAACATTATTGTGGGCGATGCTGGACAAGCAAAGACATTGGTGGACTTTCTCCTCTATGGATTCCCAAGAAAAAAAAATATGCAGAAACATGGAGGAAACTACTCCCAAAGGCAGGTCTGCAAGCTCTTAGTAAATTCCTTTCTTCCCACACCTCTCTCCAAGGAGGGGAACAGCAACTCCCTAGTGTTTAACTGTATTTAAAAGAGTGGTCTCACTTTAAAAGGGTATTAGTTCTGAATGGAGCATTCTCTTAAGCAGCTCCAGTTTCCAAAAAATCAAACAGTTTTTCTGTGCCATCCATAACATATAGGTGTATTTAAACACATCCAAAGGCACGTTCTGGTATCCATGTTCAATAAACTAAGAAGCAACCTTTCTTCCTATTAAAACATCAAAACCACACAACTTTCTCATCTTTTTTTTTCCCAAAGATTATACAGTGCCTCCATATCAATTCCACATCTGAAACGGCACATAATCAATATCGACAAAAGCACATATAATGTGTATTAAATGCACAGTCTAAAATTACAAAAGAAATGCAATTCAATAGGTAGGAACTCCATTATACCTAAGTCCTTCAGTAATACACACTGATCTGATTTGCTGTCTCTTCTCTACCACAGTCATCTCTTTCTTTCTATTCAAACCATCTTTACCTTCACTTTACCTTTTACCCAGCAGGAAAAAATAAATTTCTTACATATAAATGTATAAAAATAGGATGGAATAATTTTAAGGGGTACCTCCTTAGTGGTATAGTTTAGACAGGTTTACTTCTTTCCCATGTTATTCCACAAAACCAAAGTTTGTTAAATCCCACGTAATTTCAGAAACAACTTACTGTCTACATCTACGCAAAACAGGATATTAGATCTTGTCATTAAAATTTAAGAATGCAGGTATTATTTGACAAAAAAAATGGTAACACTTTACAGTGATCTTCACTAGTCATACACTGGCAGGAAACCAATACTGCATTTACTGGGTAGTGCATGACACCCTCAAAGCTAAGTAACTCATGCTGTAAGTTCAGGATTCTGAAGAAGTTCTCTATGCAGATGTTTCTGCAGTCCTGAGCTATTTTGGAAGAAGCATTTTGTACATAAGTGAAGACACCTGAATCAATGCTGATCAGTCAAGTCAACTTTGCATAGTTCCCATTTCTTTTACCTACAGTTCAGCTTCTGAACCATCCTGAAATTCAAAATAATTATTTTTAAGTTAACACAAGGGAAATTACATTCTTGTTTAATGACATGTCCTCCATTAATTCCTAAAAATGGTGGTAAGGACCACCATTAAGTCTTGAAGATCTACAGATTAAAACATCCACAGTTCCACATCACATATCACTGTTTTGAAAATTCTGCAGAGGAGCCTCCTTTTACCCTACCTTGTCATGCTTCTGCTGGTGCCGTGCCCTAGTATCCAGGATATGGTAAGGGGTCTCAGAGTCTTTGTTGATGTAATAGATTAGTCTTGAAGGCAGTGTGATTTCTTTCTGGATTGCATTGCTGTAGCTGTTATTTTTACTGTTACTGCTGTTACTCTGTTGAAATGTATTCTCTTCATCTACCAGTAGTCCCTCTATACTGCTTGCTGTTTCATTCCAATGCAGGCCTGGTGAAGAAAGATATGCCAGCCACAAATTAGATGGTAGAATGTGTTTATTTCCATTAAAAAGCTACGTACTTGCTCGCAGTAATCTATTATTTTAGTAATCACTCAAGCAAACAAAAAGATATCTTACTCATTGAGCTACATATGATTCATTTTTTCACAGAGAAAATGGTTTCAGAAAGAACATTATTTATTTAATTCCATATACATTTTCATATCGGTCATGGATTATAAATATTTTAATGCCTCCCAGCCTCCAAGAGGAAAAGAAAAAACAACTTAATGGATATGTAGTTACCCCCTACACCCTCTTTGATAGCTAAATTCTCTAACCTACAAAAGGCTAATAATACACCCCATGTTCCCAAGGCAAACTGAACTCGAGAGTCCATGCGCACTGAATGCTAAACTTCCTATTACGTAAAGGGAATTGATTCCTACTTCTTTTAACTCTGACAAAAGCCCTTTTCTTCAGCGGCAGCTTTTCAAACGAAATCCCAAACGCTTCATCATTAAGCCTCGAGATAAAACCAACACGGTGCAACATCACCACATCGCAGTGCAACAGCAATGCAACAATAGCGGCAACAACACGATGCACAGACCGACCACATCCAGCAATCCACGTCCCCTACATGCAACCGCGAGTCACCAAACAACAAAGCCCAGGCGAAAATCGGATCCCAGACAGAGAACGCCGCACCGTGACACACGGAGCGGTTTGTGCCGCATCCCTCACCGGCGCATCATCCCCACCTGGCACACTGCA